>NC_090653.1:252248013-252358013 GCF_040937935.1 Hyperolius riggenbachi
GCATTGCAATACTCTGACAGCTCTAAGCATAACTCGGGGAGGCAGAGGCATGATGGGATTTGTAGTTTTGTCACAACTGGAGTGCCAAGGTTAGCCATCACTGGCCTAGGAGAAATCTCAGGAGAGAAAATTAATTTCTTATGGGCTATATGCCCTTTTTCTATTTACATTTTCTCCTAAGTTTTCTCCTAGGAGTTAACCTTCATCTTCTGTCTGAAGTATTGTTTCAGCACTTATTTTCTTATTTAAGTATTTTCTGACTTGCTGGTGTGTTAAAGGGCATTTTGTTGATAAGGTATGAAAATACAGTATAACCTTGGAGAAAACTTTGGAAAATATAACCTAGGAGAAAAAATTGAATTGTATTGGTCTAAAAATTGGTCTATAGTCTAAAATCCATAGCATAGTCTATGGCAGAGTTCCCAAACCCTGTCCTCAAGGCTCGCCAACAATACGCGTTTTGCAGAAAACCACAAACATGCACAGGTGAGCGGAATATAACCCTGCATTTCAACTTTGCTCTAAAACATTATTTACAGCATATTATATGCAAAAAGCATATTTTTTTTTTACTAGACCAGCATTGGAAGGGTTAAACACAGAGGTTTCAAGTTCCCTGGAGAGATATGCAGAAGTTCAGATTGTTACATTCTATTTAGTTATATGTATCTATTGATAAATGTTACACACTCTTTGGCTGTCCTCCAACTCCTTCTCAGTCAGAGAGATGAGTCACATTCAACACTTATATACATTTATGTAAACAAAATGTATCTATGTCAGCTTCTGATGCCTCTGCAGAAATCTCCAGGAACTTTAAAGCACTGTGTAACCCTTCCAATGCTGGTCTAGTATAAAAAAAATGTTGGTTGCATATAATATACTGTAAATAATGTTTTAGAGCAAAGTTGAAATGCAGGGTTATATTCCGCTTTAACAACGTCTGTGGATTTCCACAAAACGTGTACTGTTGGTGGGCCTTGAGGACAGGGTTGGGGAACACTGGACTATAGCATTTTTTTAAGAGGTTACAATAAACTTGGGTTTTGCATTGTGAAATGCACAGTCTGAATCCACACCCCCAACTAACAAATGACATCTATGATCCATTGGCTCCAGTTGACAGAACATTTACTCTTCCCCATCTGTGCTCATGTGACTAAAGAGGGAGTGTTTTAGACACAATGGGAGCGAATGGGCAGGCAGCGCAGGTCACCGAGGAAGAGATCTGAGTTGATGAATTGATGCAGCAAAATATTTAACTTTTTATTCTGCAAAAACTGCATTTTTTTGTTACAAAACTTTTCTTTATGTGTAATTTATTCAAAATAGCGTTCTACTAATTGCATAAAAAAACTGATACGTCTTTTACACCCAACCAAAAATGCGCAAAAACAAACTGTTATTCAGTGACGGTCGTTATTTGCTTCCTCAATACACTGCATTATGTTTAACCTCCACCCCATCATCTTGTAAAGCTGAACTCTACGCAAAACTATTATTTCACCTTTCCGATGCGGATGTCATTTGTAATGTAAAGAAAAAAGAACACTTTTTTTCAACAGGACTGTAGCAGAGAGTACTGTGGGATATACTTTTTATTGTTTCTTCTGTCAGCAGGGGAACTGCTCTTTTTTACAAGGCTGTTAAGCCCCTAAAGTGTGGTCTCAGACACACCTCCCACAGGCTTATGATGCTGAGCAGACTTTGATGATGTCATCACTCCCCCAACCTATTGGAAAGGTTTTCTCGTGCATTATATGTGCGAGATCATGGTAGGGTCAACATCAGAGCAGATTGGTCATTGGGCAAGAAAAAAAAAAATATCCATTGGGTTTTATTTACTGTGGTATCTTCAGACCGGGGAACAGAAGTGATCCTGCAAACCTGGCCTAGAATCAACATACTTTTCCAGTGAAAAAATAGAAGACCTGATAAACGACAGAGTAGAGTATACTCACCTGCTCCCTGGTACCCAGAATATTATCAGATCCCTTGATGCTGCTGACTGTCCCTGACTCTCTATGCTGTCCCTTCAGAAATCCCAGCTGCAGACGCTTACTCCATTCAGTCTAATGCAGGAGAAGAACAGCGTCCAAAAATACTCTGCTATGACTGTCAGCAGGGTAAGATACAGACAACGGGGGCTGCTGATGGAGCAGAGTGTTCTGTACACACAGATAGGCTCCCAGAATAACAAGTTAGAACTCTTCACTGAAGAAAACATGCTGCAGATATACAGTGAGTTGCAAAAGTATTCGGCCCCCTTGAAGTTTTCCACATTTTGTCACATTACTGCCACAAACATGAATCAATTTTATTGGAATTCCACATGAAAGACCAACACAAAGTGGTGTACACATGAGAAGTGGAACGAAAATCATACATGATTCCAAACATTTTTTACAAATAAATAACTGCAAAGTGGTGTGTGCATAATTATTCGCCCCCCTTTGATCTGAGTGCAGTCAGTTGCTTATAGACATTGCCTGATGAGTGCTAATGACTAAATAGAGTGCACCTGTGTGTAATCTAATGTCAGTACAAATACAGCTGCTCTGTGAGGGCCTCAGAGGTTGTCTAAGAGAATATTGGGAGCAACAACACCGTGAAATCCAAAGAACACACAAGACAGGTCCAAGACAGGTCAGGGATCATGTTATTGAGAAATTTAAAGCAGGCTTAGGCTACAAAAAAGATTTCCAAAGCCTTGAACATCCCATGGAGCACTGTTCAAGCGACCATTCAGAAATGGAAGGAGTATGGCACAACTGTAAACCTACCAAGACAAGGCCATCCACCTAAACTCACACGCCGAACAAGGAGAGCGCTGATCAGAAATGCAGTCAAGAGGCCCATGGTGACTCTGGACGAGCTGCAGAGATCTACAGCTCAGGTGGGAGACTCTGTCCATAGGACAACTATTAGTCATGCACTGTACAAAGTTGGCCTTTATGGAAGAGTGGTAAGAAGAAAGGCATTGTTAACAGAAAGCATAAGAAGTCCCGTTTGCAGTTTGCCACAAGCCATGTGGGGGACACAGCAACCATGTGGAAGAAGGTGCTCTGGTCAGATGAGACCAAAATGGAACTTTTTGGCCAAAATGCAAAACGCTATGAGTGGCAGAAAACTAACATTGCACAGAACACACCATCCCCACTGTCAAATATGGTGGTAACAGCATCATGCTCGGGGAGTGCATCTCTTCAGCAGGGACAGGGAAGCTGGTCAGAGTTGATGGGAAGATGGATGGAGCCAAATACAGGGCAAACTTGGAAGAAAACCTCTTGGAGACTGCAAAAGACTTGAGACTGGGGCGGAGGTTCACCTTCCAGCAGGACAATGACCCTAAACAAAAAGCCAGGGCAACAATGGAATGGTTTAAAACAAAACTTATCCATGTGTTAGAATGGCCCAGTCAAAGTCCAGATCTAAATCCAATCGAGAATCTGTGGCAAGATCTGAAAACTGCTGTTCACAAACGCTGTCCATCTAATCTGACTGAGCTGGAGCTGCTTTGCAAAGAAGAATGGGCAAGGATTTCAGTCTCTAGATGTGCAAAGCTGGTAGAGACACACCCTAAAAGACTGGCAGCTGTAATTGCAGCAAAAGGTGGTTCTACAAAGTATTGACTCAGGGGGCCGAATAATTATGCACACCCCACTTTACTTCAGTTATTTATTTGTAAAAAATGTATGGAATGATGTATGATTTTCGATCCACTTCTCACACGTACACCACTTTGTATTGGTCTTTCACATGGAATTCCAATAAAATTGATGCATGTTTGTGGCAGTAATGTGACAAAATGTGGAAAACTTCAAGGGGGACGAATACTTTTGCAACCCACTGTATACTGTATCATACATCACCATAAGATAATGCAGCTTACTTAGAACAGAGAGGAACACAGAGTGAATACAGGAAATCACAATACCATAGAGATAATTGCAGCATTTTACATTTCACAGTGACATCTTGTGGTTGCTTTACAATACTGCAGTTTAGGTAATTCTGTTGATACTGCCAGGAGACCTGTCTTCATTTAAGGTGCCAGGATGGAGTTGAGCCTATATTGTTTATTTTGCACACAGTTCTTCTTTAAAGCTTTTCTTCAGTCACAGAAAAAGGACAATATAACTTTCTATGTGGCCAGGCCAAGATTTTTTTTTAAGTGATACTGTAATATTTTATTTATTTTGTATTTATACTGAAGATGTACTGCCATTACTTAAATGGTTATAGCAATTGCAGGACGTCAAACATTTTGCTAGAGTAGTACTTTAAAGGACACCAGAGGTGAAAATAATCTAATGATATAAGCAATTGTATCTATCTTCCTCCTCCTAAAAATGGCTTTTAAGATATTCCACATTTTTATTTATATTTAAATTTACTTTTTAAGTTTTAACTGTGTTATTGTTTTTGCTCAATGACACATTCATTGAAGTAAAGCCAGAGCTAAAATTGATGAACTATTGACCCTTTTTATCTTTTTCCTGCTCTCAGAAGACATTTTCTGCTAGGAAAGTGTTTTGTAGTTGGAATTTCTTATCAGTGAGGGTCACACTGTAGTCTGACCCAGTCCTGACTCAGACAGGAACTGCCACTTGCATAGCTGATGTTTAACTCTTTCAGGCAGAGAAAAAGAAGAAAGAACAGAGCATAGTTATTTGTGTGCTAGGCACTGTACATACCCATGTCTATCTCATCATGTCACATGTCACCTCGGGTATTCTTTCACTCTTCCCCTTCCAGAATCCTGCCTAAATCACAGTCACAGCAGCCTAGTCATGCCAGTGGTGACTGGCTATCACTATAGTCTCTGAAAACCTGTGCAATACTACCACTGTGCTTTTACAAATGGTATCATCGTGTGTACTTCTTTCTGTTTTTTTTTTTTTTTTTCTAGAGCTTTTCACGCACAACTAAACATTCAGGGCTCGTTTCCACTATAGCGAATCCGCATGCGGGCACTGCATGCGGATTCGAATACTCAATGTTAGTGGATGGGGCTGTTTCCACGTGTGCGGCGGCGGCTGCGTTTTTCGGTGCGGGAAAAATCTGCACGACAGGGTCGTCAGATTTCGCGTGAGGCAGGAATGCGGGCGAATCGCCGCTAATGCATTCAATAGGGAAATCGCATGCGGCTTTGTCATGCGGATTTCCCGTGATTTCGCATGAAAGGCAATGGACCATTACACAAGCAGTGAGATGGTTAAATTCGCCTGGCTCCTTGCCATGCGAAATCGCATGCGAAATCGCGGGTAAATCTGCATGGGGAAACGCAGCCGCATGCGATTTCTTCAGCGGTGGAATCCAGGCGATTCCGCACCGTTACAGTGGAAACGAGCCCTCAAGCTGTGCTGTATGTGATATATACAGTATATATATATATATATATATATATATATATATATATATATATATATATATATATATACACACTGTATATTACTGGTATCTATATATTGCTGTGTATGTAGCTCAGCCCTCCCAGTAATGTTTAGCTTTGGCTGGTTAGCTATATGGAATTCACCTCCCAGAGCATTCTGGGAGACCAGACATTATTTTCACTGGCTTCAGAACACTCAGACACGAACATTCCACAGAGCTGCTCCTGACAGGACTAAAGTTGTCGCCACCGGTGAAAAATTTTGAGATGTAAATCAGGGAGAGCAAATATTTTATAATGGGCATACACTGACTAAATCCTATTAATATTATAAATGCGAAAGTTTGGATGTTTGTTACTCAATCACGCAACAATGGCTGAACAGCTTTGAATGAAATTTGGCACACACATAGTACATTACCTGGAATAACATATAGGATACTTTTTATCCCCATAACTAAAAAGTGGGCGGAGACAAATGGCAGGGTTCTCAAACTTTGCACAGTTGGTCACTGGGTGACTGGGATCAATTTTCAGAAAGGTGGGTGGAGCCAACAAAAGCCAATCAAAATTCACTTATTGATTTTCAAGGGGAAAATTTAATTGCTGCCATTCTTGCACTGTTAATGGCACAAGCCTCAAACCTGGTACAGTTGGTCACTGGGTAACTGGGGTTCAAATTCAGAAAAGGGGGTGAAGCCACAAACAGCCAATCAGATTTGTTTCATTTCAATGCAAATTATTGATACCAAAGACCGCAAAGCTCAGAAACTTGGTCATTGAGTAATTGTGTGTTAGGGTTAGAAAAAGTGGGCAGAGCCAACATCATTAACTTTTCTGAGGCTGGAACCCTGTGTATTATCAGCACATCTGCCATTTACCTGACAGCCCTACATTCCAGAAAGCATCTTATGGTCATTATCTGGCCAGGAGCCATCTCAGCCCCCTCTAACTCCTGTGCCATGTCTAGATCCCCGATTTCATCTTTCCTTACCCCAATTTACATTATTACATTTATCACAGGTAGGGATATCTTTATAGCTGTCAGGTGCATCACTGCGGAATGTCTGTTTGTTGTGTGTTGCAAAGCCAGCAGGAAGGACACCTGATCTTCCAGAGTGCTCTCGGAGGACAATTCTGTAGGCCTGGGAGGGCGTGTCTACATACCAATATAAGACAACATGTAGATACAGGAAGTATTTCTGATGCTGAAGCCAGGATAATTCATTTCATGTAAAAGTGGGTATCCGGAATAATTCATTACATATTACTATTTGTCACTACAGAGCCTCTTTAAAGGACACCTGAAGTGAGAGGGATATGGAGGCTGCCATATTTATTTCCTTTTAAAGGGATATGGATGTTTCCTTTTAAACAATACCAGTTGCTTGGCACTCCTGATGATCTCTTTGGCTGCAGTAGTGGCTGAATCACACACCTGAAACAAGCATGCAGCTAATCCAGTCTGACTTCAGTCAGAGCACCTGATCTGCATGCTTGTTGAGGGGCTGTGGCTAAAAGTATTAGAGACACAGGATCAGCAGGAGAGTCAATCAACTGGTATTGTTTTAAAAGGAAAAATCCATATACTTCTCAGTTTAGGTTCCCTATAACCAATACCAGTTTCCTGGCTATCCTGCTGATCCTCTGACTAATACTTTCAGCCAAAGCCCCTGTACAAGCATGCAACAGATCTGATGTTTTTGACATTTTTGTAAAATCACCTCTAACATCGTTTAACACGTTCTACGTTCTCTTAAAGAGAAACCGTAACCAAGAATTGAACTTCATCCCAATCAGTAGCTGATACCCCCTTTCCCATGAGAAATCTATTCCTTTTCACAAACGGATCATCAGGGGGCGCTATATGGCTGATATTGTGGTGAAACCCCTTCCTACAGGAAACTGTGAGGGCCCTTTTCCACTAGCAATCGCTAGCGTTCGCACTAAACGCTAAAGTGCAGGAAACTTCCCGGCGATTGTGTTCACGATTTAGCTATGCAATGCACTGCATAGCAAAATCGTGGCAAAGATCACTCCGCGGTGCGATCGCATTTGAGTCAAAAACGAATCACGGTAGTGGAAATTACCTACCGCGATTCCTATGTTAAAAAGCAAACCGTAGCGATTTCAAAATCACTAGCGGTTTGCGATTTTGCGATTCAGCATCGCAAACGCCGCTAGGGGAAAAGGGCCCTGAGGACCATGGTCCTGGCAGTTTCCTGTCTGTGAACCTCGTTGCATCATGGGAAACAGCTGTTTGCAGCTGTTTCCAACTGCCAAAGAAGCAAGCAGCAGCTACTTCCAGTGACATCACCTGCCAGCAGTAAAAATGTCACCATGTAATAAATGTCAGAATGTAAATGAGGGAGAGGAAAGATTTTACAATGGGCAAACACTGACTAAATCATTTACACATAACTATTGCAAAAATTAAGCACTTTTTTTTATTACATTATTTTCACTGGAGTTCCTCTTTAACCCCTTCTACCACCATTTAACTCCCATTTACGATCATTGAGCCCCCTCTGCCGTCTCTTGACTCTTCTCCCACCCCTGTGCAGTATGACATCATCAGTTTCGCCTTTCCGAACCTCAGCGCCACATTAGTTAAGCCTTCCGCATCTACTCAAGACATTACTCACGCCTTTTATTACTCTCACGTCTATCCAGAATCATTTATGACGCAGTTAAATTGGTTCTGTCACATAAAAGGAAAAGAATGACCTTTATTTTCACAGTTTTCTCTGTGGATGTTATAACGGCCATTAATCAAAAGTTATTGATAATAGTGGATGTCGTTTGGCCGATAACAAGTCAGCCAGGGCTACGGTTCGGCTTGCTGCTAAATAATAAAACAGCGTGTAGCACTCCCTCAGGACGTCATGGGTACTGCAGCTCCAGCAGACAGGAAATTACCATTCCTTCCACTGAACATTCGGAGAGCTGATGTAGCATTATTCATTTTTCTATGTCACCCCTGGTCACTCCTTTATCACCTTTTTATCGGAGCTGTTAAAGGGCAGCTGTGACAAGGCTCTCAGGGGTTTGTGACTTGGCCCCAGATGCGTTATCCATACTAGTGGTGCACATTCATTGATGGCTCCTAATTCTTCAGCAATCCTACATTAAAGCATGACTCCGGCCCTAGATCTGTGCAGCTGTCACCTGCAGCGCTTGTCGTTATCTGCCTGTAGTCTCCTTAAAGTGAGCCCGAGATGAAAATAAACGAATGAGATAAATAATTGGATCTGTCCTCCTATTCCTAAAAATGACTTTTTTTAAGATATCTCACGGTTTTATTTAATCTATAAACATTTAAAAAGCAGATTAATGTTTTATAGTGTCTGCTCAATTGCACTGTCTCAAGAGTCCCAGAGTGAAAATGCATGAACTATTGACCTTCGTATCTTTCCCTTGCAGTCAAAAGCCAAGTTATCTGCTTAGGAAAGTGTTTTATGGCTGTAATTTGTTATCAGTGAGCCACACTGGGTCCTGACTGGAGAAAATCTGCCAGATCCATAGCTGAATATTAAATCTTTCAGAAGGGGAAAAAGAAAATGAGTACAGCATAAGTGTTTGTATGCTTGCCACTGTATATACACGTCTATCTCATCATGTCACATATCATCACGGTTACACTTAAATTTTGCTAATTCCATTTGCCAAATACATCACTTTTAATTAAAGCATATGGCAGGATCCTATTCTTACTTTTAAAAAGGGTGTAATTTGGGCACCGGAGAAAGCCGCTAGTGGAATATTGGTAAAATTATACTGCAGAACTAGATACTGTATTTCACTACTTAATGCCTATAGTGTAATCTTAACAGGTATTTTACTATGGCCTAATCTAACATTATATTCACGTGAGACACCCTCTCAATGCCTGACCCTAACCGACTGCCCCGCCAATGCCTAACCCTAAGGCGCCCCCCCCGGTGATACCTAACCCTAAGACACCCCTCCGTACTAAGGACCTCCCCGCCAATGCTTAACCCTAAGGGTCCATTCACACTTGAGCTAGCCGTTTTTAAAAACCACTAGCACATGTAACACTATGGCAGTGTTCTCACGTTGACCGCAAACGTGTTACATGCAGCGGTTTGCTGGCGATTCGTGATTAGTGATTGCGATTAGCATGCATAGCACCACTAATCGCGATCGCTCCCAAAACGATTAACGCGAAAAAATCACTCCTGCAAAACGCTAGCGGTAATCGCTGGCGTTTTGCGGTTTTAGGTGTGAACGGAGCCTAAGGGCCCTAGTACACTTTTTTTTCTCCACAGCAGTGCATTGTGAAAAACCTTCAGTTTTTCAGCGTATAGTGTGAAAGGGAAACACAGGGAAACACAGTCACTGTACTGCACACCAGTTGTCCTTTTAGTTACAACGGACAACAACTGATATAGTGTAAAATTACCCTTTGACCCCTGCAGTGATGCTTAACACTAACCTGATCCCTGTGCCGATGCCTAACCCCAGCAATTCTTAACCTTAAAGAGAAACTCCAACCAAGAATTGAACTTTTTCCCAATCAGTAGCTGATACCCCATTTTACATGAGAAAGACAATGATTTTCACAAACAGACCATCAGGGGGCGCTGTGTGACTGATTTTGTGCTGAAACCCCTCCCACAAGAGGCTCTGAATACTGCGGTACTGCTGGCAAACTGCCACAATGTAACAATGTTCAGAGACAGGAAATAGCTGTTATTAGCTGTCTCTAACAGACAGAGCAGCTAGAAACAGCTAAATAACCTGCCCACAGTAACAATGTCACCATGTAAAAAATGTCAGAATGTGAATCTGGGAGAGGAAAGATTTTACAATGAGCAAACACTGACTAAATCATTTATACATAATTATGGTAAAAAAATGAAGTACTTTTTTTACTACATTATTTTCACTGGAGTTCCTCTTTAAAGAGGAACTCCAGTGAACATTTTACTGTTGGCAGGTGATGTGGCTGCTGCATGGTTTTTGGCAGTTGGAAACAGCTGTAAACCGCTATTACCCACAAAAGTTCGAACTTTTCTTGTGGGAGGGGTTACTTGTGGGAGGGGTTTCACCACAATATCAGTCATACAGCGCCTCCTGATGGTCTGTTTGTGAAAAGGAATAGATGTCTCATGTAAAAGGGGGTATCAGCTACTGATTGGGATAAAGTTCAATTCTTGGTCGGAGTTTCTCTTTAAGACTCCTCCCGTCTAACCCTAAGCACAGGAGGACATGGATCATACATTATTAGCTACACAGAGTTAGTAAGGCTTTGAGGAGGCTGTTTATAAATTTAGGTAGAACATATGAATTTTTTTCCCCAAAACCATTTCAATGCGCTAATTTGAAGTGAGATTTTTTTTCTCTCAAAGTGGAATTTCCTTTCAACCTTACTGCAATCTTGGCAGTAGTCTGTTATGACCCAGGCAAGGGTTGCAAACTACGGTCACAGTACAGCAGACAATGTTTCATTTATACAAAAAAGTCAGGTTTGCAGGATCAGTTATGTATCTAGGGATGGCAATGCTAAGGAGAACTCATGGAGGAGCATGTGATCAGTCTGATCAGCTGATATATTTTTGAGGTTCTGATTTGCTTTGATGACTTCCTGGTTTAGCACATGATCATGACCAGCAAATCAGAGCCTTACACATCTGTCAGCTGATCAAGCTGATCACATGCTTCTCCTTGAGTTCTCCTAAGCTTTGCCAGCCCTAAATTATCCAATGAGCTCAAGTGGTGGAAAAGTTTGGTACAAGGTAAGGAGTGGGAGGGTACAGAGAGATTCTGCAGCCAATACAATGCCAGGATCATCCCATAGCAGAAGAGAGAAGCTCCGGGATATTAACATGCAACATGTTCATTCTGAGTTCATCTTCATTTTAGCTCATCAAAAGCAGCTCAAAGTTGTGCACAGAATAATCTGAATTCTTTTTTGGCTACCCCAGGCTTCCTTTATACCATCCCTTGATTTTTTACTAATTATATCTGACTGCAATTATTGTCCTATGGAAATCACAAAACGATGTCTTCAGCATGCCACACCCCTTTTTTTACACTCACCTCCCCCGCATCAGACGAGCGGATCTTTTCTCCCGTGAAGATGGACATACAAATATAGATAATCCTGACTTTTTGTGTCTGTCGAAGAAAAGTAAAAAAAATTATTAGATGGATGTACTTTTATAGATATTGGAGGATCTCTGCTAAAAAGAGGAACAAACAATAAAGATGTCTTATTCTCATGGTTTTTTTTGTCTTTTCTGTTTGGTGGAGGGATTATAAGAGGGATCATTTACAAATAAGGAGAAGTTTGTAGTCAGCAGGGCTGGCGCTACCATAGAGGCAAAGGGGCAATCGCCCCGGAGTAGGGCCCCCAGGTGTCTCCCCCCACATTAACTGTTGCTTCCCAGGGTTTTTTGCAGAGTCTTTGGCAGAGTAACGTCTCAGCTGTGCTGGCGGGCAGGTGAGACCACAGTGCTAAAGATTCTGCAGGGGCCCCGGGGAGCAACAGTTAAGTTAGGAGGTGATTGGGAGGGGGGGGTCAGCAGCCAGCTCCGGGCCCAGAAGGGAAATTTGGCTGCAACAATGGGTCCCTAATGCTGATTTTTGGTCGGGAGGGTGTTTGTTGGGGGGTCCCTGGGTTAATTTTGCCCTGGGGCCCCACTGTTACTAGAACTGGCCCTGGTAGTCAGGGCTGGATTTTTTGAAAGGCCACAATGGCTGCTGTACCGGGGTTGTGGCTGGGTATGGAAAAGGGCTGCTTCATATGGCAGAGGAGCATACATGAAAAAAAGGTGCCTGGAAGAAAGGGTGCAGGGGATTTCCACTAGTAGAATATCGCTAATGTTAGCATTAATATACTGCTGGTGTAACGTTTGCGGAATCGTTTTCGCGGTCAGCTCACAAGATGCGCACTGACACAGCAAAAACCCTCCACAAGCGTATAATTAGGTGAACCCAGGCTAGGTGCAATGCACCAGCAGAGGGCAATTCCCACCGGCAGATGGCGCTGTGAAGTGCAGACGAGCACAGCCTCTGCACGGCCACAAATGCCAGATGGGAATTGTACAGATCTAAGACAATGCGGGGCTGAACAGCACTTAAAGAGAAGAGCACAGAGATAGACTAAATGTGTGTTCCCCAAACTAGTCGCCACCCAGCGACGGTGAACACACATTCGCAGAAACAAAGTATGAACGCGATTGCGAGAGAGGCAATCGCCAGAAGTGACACAAGACTGATCAGAACAGAACACAAGAGTAGCAAAGGCACAGCAAACGACAATGAGAAAATAACAAAAATAACAAACGCTAACTAAACGCGAACACCGCACTCATATTCAACAGCGAACGCGTTTACAGCTCGATCTCCGCACGTTAAGGGCAACAGAGATAAGCAAGCCTAACTAACCACCGACAGACAAACACGAAACAGAGGACGTGAGCGCTTGCTTAACGGTCACCTCACCGAGCCTACAGCAAGCGCTCGTATCAGACAAGACAGACAAACGGAAAACAAGAATAAGAGAGGAAAGATCCACTGCTCTTTCCGTCAGAGCGAGTGCGATCCGGGTTCAGGAACAGGCTAGCGAAGATCCACTGCTCTTTCCGCCAGAGCGAGTGCGATCCGGGTAAGACAGACAGATGAGGTAGCCGGTAGCAACCGCTGCTCCAGCTATACTTCAAGAAAGCAGAGCAGAAGGATCCACAGCTGCTACCGCTAGAGGCTAGTGCGATCCAAGCAAGACAGACAGATGAGGTAGCCGGTAGCAACCGCTGCTCCAGCTCACACTCCAAGAACATAGATCAGAAGAATCCACAGCCGCCACCGCTAGAGGCTAGTGCGATCCAAACAAGACAGATGAACAGAAGGGGCTACCAGTAGCAACCGCTGCTCTGGTTAGCACCCCAGACAGACAGAACGATTTCCTGACAACCACCGTTGGCGACAGGACAAACAGAGAGGTAATATAGACAAAACAGATAGTAACCTAACTGCACTAGGGAAGCTGCCTAGTGCAGTCCCAAGAATTACTCTAAGATAACTTTAACAAGCATTAGCACGGCTGACACTCTAGGAGTGTTTCAACAAACCATGAAGGGATGACCAGCAAATGACTCTGGGAAAACATGGGTTTTTATACTGCCAGCCTTCAAAGGAGGCAGCTAGGTGATTTGCATAACCAATGTATTCAAATTCCTCAGCAGCAGAGCAGATCAGAAACTTGCAAAGGAAAGACAGGTCTCTATTCCAGAGACCTGCAACCCACAGACTAGAGGAATGGTCAAACAGCTGTCTGCCTGTGCAGCCAGCTGAGCGGATCATTACAGCTGGATTCTGATAGTAAAATATTGGTAATGCTACTGATATTTTACTATGGCAAAATCTAGCCCTACTCTCACACAGAACCCTCCCTCTACCGATGCCTAAACCTAAGACTCACCCCCCCCCCCCGGTGGTGCCTAACCCTAAGACCCTCCCCGGTGGTGCCTTACCCTAAGCCCCCCTAGTGGTGCCTAACCCTAAGACCCCCCTTCCCTCCCCTGGGTGGTGCCTAACCTTAAGACTCCCCCTGGTGTTGCATAATCCTAACCCACCGGAAGTGCCTAACCTTAAGAAGCCCTCCCTGTGGTGCTTAACCCTGACCCTCCATGGTGGTGCCTAATCCTAACCCCCCCCCCCACCTGGTGGTGCGTAACCCTAACACCACCTCCCTGGTGCCATGCTTCAGGTGGAAGATTACCTGGGGGGCAGCGCCGGGACAGTAACATCATGAGCGGGGGGGCTGGCTTGGAAGGGGTGACACCTGCTTGGTAGAAGTGGGGAGCCTCCCTCCCTCTCTATGGGCCCTATTCTGTGTCCCCAGCAGCGGTGCGTCTTTGTAAACCTCTCACCTGTCCATGTGATGCGTCCATGCTTCTTGGCAGCCAGCTCCTCGTGCAGGAAAACAGGAAGTCGACAAGAGGCGGCTGCCAAGACGCATTGGCGCATCGCATGGACAGGTGAGAGATTTAAAAATATGTGCTCCTATTGTGCACTCAAATTCAGGTCCCGGTACCATGTGGTATATGAATAGACACAACAGGGGGCATGGGCCAAGAACGTCTGCTTTGTTTCCATGCTGACAGGCAGACACCTATGGATACCAGAACGGAAATTGATGGACACAGATCTTAAACCAGATTTGCTGTAACCGTCCACGTTGCTAGCTCTGCTTCGTGTTGGCCTAGCCCAGTGATCTGCAAACTTGGCTCTCCAGCTGTTAAGGAACTACAAGTCCCACAATGCATTTGCCTCTAGAAATCATGACTGTGGCTGTCAGACTCCCGCAATGCATTGTGGGACTTGTAGTTCATTAACAGCTGGAGAGCCCGGTTTGCAGATCACTGGCCTAGCCTGAGCAGTTCAAAGAGCAGACACTTTTACTTTTGGACTTAAACGACTCCTGAACTGAGAAAGCTATGGAGGCTGACATATATACTTCCGTTTAAACAATGCACATTACCTGACTGTCCTGCTGGCCTTCTGTCTCTAATACTCTTAGCCATAGACCCTAAACAAACATGCAGATCAGATGTTTTTGACTGTAGTCTGACTGGATTAGTCACATGCTTGTTTCAGGTGTGCGGATTAGTCGATGCTGCAGCCAAATAGATCAGCAGGGCTGCCAGGCAACTGGCATTGTTTAGAAGCTTGTTCAGCGCTGCGTAGTATGTTGGCGCTTTATAACTACAATAAATAATAAATAAATAAATCTAGCAGCCACAGCTTCCCTCTTAGTTCAGATTTACTTTAACAGTTGTGTGGAAATATTAAAAGAAATAAAATTGGTTTGGACATAATTGCCTGTACCCCTTAGCAGGGGGGACCTGCATGGTTTTCACTAGTTAACCCAGTACCTAGCATTTTGCAATCCACAACTGATCGGAATCAAATTGCAAAATGCTGATGGTGTAAAAGTGCCCTCATAGTGTTTCCACCAGTGCATTACAATACAGTGCTTTCTACAAACGTATTTGTACGCTAGACACATGCTTTTAACACTGCTGATGTAACATTGAATACAATAATACAATACAATAACATTTCTATAGCGCTTTTCTCCCATAGGACTCAAAGCGCTTAGGCTCTCTCAGATTCAGTAATTAGTAGGATGAAGTATTCACACAACAAAAGTTATATTTCTGCAAATGCCAAACTGAACAGGTGGGTTTTCAGTCTGGATTTAAACACGTCCAGGGATGGAGCTGTCCTGATCTGTTGAGGTAAGGAGTTCCAAAACGTAGGGGCAGCATGACAGAAGGCTCTGGGACCAAAAGTTTCCAAGTGGACTCTGGGTATGACTAGATTATTAGAACCTGTTGATCTGAGAATGCGGGGATTGCTACGCAGCTGCAACATATCTTTCATGTATCCAGGGCCTAAATTATTCAGGGATTTAAATGTCAGTAGGCCGATCTTGAATAGGACCCTCCATTCTATAGGTAGCCAGTGAAGGGAGTGCAGGACTGGCATTATGTGGCAGTGACGGGGTTGGTTGGTTAGCAGTCTGGCAGCAGTATTCTGTATCAGCTGTAGTCGGTACAAGACCTTTTTTGGAAGGCCAGTGTAGAGAGCATTGCAGTAGTCCAGTCGGGATGTGATGAAGGCGTGGACTAAGGTTGGCAGATCTTCTGGGGGTATGAGGTGCTTGATTTTTGCAATGTTCTTCAGGTGAAAATAGGATGATTTCACCACAGCAGAGATTTGAGTTCTGAAGTTTAAATCCCAATCAATTAGAACTCCCAGGCTACGCACATGATCAGAGCTGCGCAGATCCGTGCCTCCTATTCCCAGTGGTGAAGACTGCAAGTTAAGTTGTTTTGTTATCATGCTCTGCCCTCCTATCAGAAGGACTTCAGTTTTGTCTGCATTTAGTTTCAGCCAGTTGTCATTCATCCATTGCTGTAGTTCACGTAAGCAGGCGTTTATAGTTAGAGTTGGGTCTGTCACACCAGGCTTGAAGGAAAGATATAGTTGAGTGTCGTCTGCATAGCAGTGGTATGTCAGGCCATGTTTTTGGATTAGTTTTCCCAGCGGTAACATGTAAATCGTGAAAAGCAGGGGAGAGAGGATTGAGCCCTGGGGCACCCCATACCTAAGTGATACAGGGGTGGACAGGAAGGGCCCCATAGACACTTTGTGGGTTCTGCCACTCAAGAAGGATTGGAACCACTGAAGAACTATGCCATCAATGCCGCAGTATTCCTGTAGCCTGTTTATCAAGATGTCATGGTCAACTGTATCAAAGGCTGCAGAAAGGTCTAGCAGTATGAGGATGGAGCACTCTCCTCTGTCTCTTGCCATGAGCAGGTGGTTGCATATTTGGATGAGGGCCGTTTCAGTGCTGTGGTGTTTCCTGAAGCCAGACTGGAATGGGTCATAACTGTTGTTTTGTAGGATTTTGGCTTCTAGCTGGAGGTAAACAGCTTTTTCAATTAGCTTGCCCAGAAAGGGAAGGTTAGAGACAGGTCTGTAGCTGGTCATTGCATCTGGGTCCAGGGAGGGTTTTTTGAGGAGAGGCCTGATGATTGCTTCCTTCAGTAAAGCAGGAAATATCCCTGATTTTAAGGAACAGTTAACAATTTTTAGGAATACCGGTACGAACAGGTCGGGGCAGTTCAACATGAACTGTGTTGGGCCAGGATCTAGGTCACAGGTAGTTAGGCGGACGTGAAGGAGGATGCTTGATGTGACTTCTTCATCAATTTCTTTGAAGTTTGACCAAGGTGTTACATTGTCTCTGCTAATGGTCTTCGGCGCTATATTAGGCTCAGATGCTGTAAGTTGGATGGCGGACCTTATAACGGAGACTTTGTCTGTGAAGAAATGGGCAAATTGGTCACAGAGGTCCTTTGAAGACTCGATGTTAAGTTTTTGACATGCCGGGTTGCAGAGTTTTTCCACTGTGCGGAACAGTTGGGCTGGTTTGTTAACTGCATTTGCAATCTCTTGTGATAGAAAGGATGATTTTTTTCCCGTGATTACCTTTTGGTAGCTCTTCAAGTGGAGGATTAAGGCATGTTTGTCTTCTGGGGACTGAGATTTGCGCCACAGTCTCTCAAGTTTTCGGCCTTGTCTTTTCAGCTCTTTTATAGCGTTATCAAACCACTGTGCATGATGGTGTGGAGTAAGATATTTGGTGCGCAGAGGAGCAATGGTCTCAAAGGTGGAGGACACACATTTGTTGTATTTAAACACCAGAGTATCAGGGTCCAAGCTGGAGTCAGTCAATTCATCAAAGCTAAGGTTATCTCGGATATGTTGAGGTGTTAGCCCTTTTAAGCGGCGATATTTTATTTGATTCTTGACCTGGTGTTTGACAGCTGGTATTGAGAGGGAGAAGTGGATAGTGTGATGGTCTGACCAGGCAACAGGATTAATTTCCACATTGGCTATTGACAGCCCAGTATGGAATATAAGGTCCAGAGTGTGGCCTTTCCTGTGAGTAGCAGAGCTGATTGATTGAAGGAAGCCCAGTTCATGTAAGGCACGAGGTAGCTCAATTCCAAGTTTTGAAGAGGAGTCATCCACCCATGTATTGAAATCTCCAAGAACAATCCATCTGGGGTGTTCCAGTGTTAGGTTGCATAGGAGGTCTACAAGTTCCTTAAGGAAGTCTGAGTGTTTTTCTGGTGGGCGGTAGATCAGCAATATGTTAATGTTTTTCTCAGCTGAAAGTTGCACCCCCAAGCATTCAAACGAGTTGGTAGGACCTACAGTAAGTGGTCTGATTTTCAAAGCTGATCTAAAGCAAAGTGCAACCCCTCCTCCCCTGCGTTCTTTCCTGTTGCAGTATATCACGGAATAGTTTGTTGGCACGGCAGCCTCCAGGGTGGGGCCAACTGGTTCAGAAAGCCAGGTTTCAGTCAGGCAGGCCAGATCAGAAGACTCTATTAGATCATGTATGATTGCTGTTTTGTTGTTTATCGATCTGACATTACAGAGGACAGCCTTGATGGGGCTACCCTGGGAGCTAGGGTCTGAGATTGATGACTCCAAGACAGAACAGTCTCCAGATGTGTGGCTGTCATCTCTGCTGGATTGTGCTGGAGCTATTAGGGTTGTTGGCTGGGTGTACTCTGCAGATTTTGTCACAGAGTTATTTTGGTTCTGCGGTGAAGAATATCTTTTCCCACGTCCTCTCGAGCCTCTCTTTGTCTTTCTGAAGATTCCAACAGACTTCAGTAGAATTATTGTGGATTTGTCAATTGGATAGATATTTCTTGGTTGGTATACAGCTAGAAGTCTCTCTGCTGAATATTGATGTTTACACATTAGGATGGACAAGAGACAGCTCAGGGCTCCTGCTGAGATAGGTCCTATTTAGAGTCAAGGTGTGAAGTTTGTCAGCTGTGGCTGGTATCCTGCAGAGATCAAAGGGCCTGTATAGACTGAATTGTCCTTACACAGAGATGTATGGATGGACAGCATGAATTTGAAAACACAGTTCTTTGTTTAGGAATTTGAAGAAATAATGTATAATATATGTAGAAAAATATAGTCTATTGAGCATAGATGCTGTAGATAATCGATGAAAGTTACTCACAGGATGGGAGAGGGCAGGCACAAAGAGGCAGAAAGTCTTTAAGGTCTCAGGTCAATTCCAAGGAAGGTGTGCAGTGTTCAGCCGTGTGTGATACCAAGGAAGATCCAATCCAGCTTAAATCTTTGCCATCCCAAGTAATCCAGGTGTTCTGAAAGGTTATAGGTGTTGCTGGAGAAGTGCTACATTAGAATCCACTGAAATTTCGGTCCAGTCTTTTCATTAAGAGGTTTAAAGTAGCAGAAATGAGATGTAATGTCTGGAGCAGACTTAGAGAGCAGCAGCACCAGTCTGGGCGCGCTCAGTAGTTGAAGGGACTCCGAACACCTCTCATGGGCATGCCTATAAGCCAGGCGACTTCCAACAAAGTCGTGCTATGACCCCTCTGGAGGAGCCTCTTGCAATGCCCATGCGTGTCACTTCCTCTTCCTGCTTCATTCAGTGATGCACTTCTCTAACAGAGAAGACAGGGGTGACCCGGAAGTTATAACCTAGCCAAGATGGCAGCCGCGATTTTTAAATTGAAATCAAACGAAAACTATTTGGTGTAGAATGGCGATTCAGGCATCAAATGAAAGAGGAGAGCACAAGCTACAGAATGGTATGCATCTTTAAAGGGAACCAGAGACGGCCAGAGAGGGAAAAAGATTTTATACATACCTGGGGCTTCTCCCAGCCCCATAAGCCTGGATCGCTCCCACGCCGCCGTCCTCCACTTCCTTTATCGGCGGTACCGGGTCCCGTCACTTCCGGCGGACGCGGCCAATTGCCCGCATGATCAGGGGCTCCCTCCATACCCTTACGCATGCGGCTGCGCAGTACGGGTATGGAGGGAGCTCCTGTGAATGATGCGGACAACTGGCCGCGTGCTGCCACCGACCGGCCGAAACTACGGGACCCGGTGCCGGCGGATCCAGGCAGCGGAGGACGGCGGCGTGGGAGCGAATCGTGCGTATGGGGCTGGAGGAAGCCCCAGGTATGTATAAAATCTTTACTTCACTTCATCTCTGGTTCTCTTTAAGTACTTTGCAGTACTGGTCTGGGTCTTAAAGGCATGCCTATGAGAGGTGCTCAGAGTCCCTTTAAAATGCCAGCACGCTAAAAACACAGCACATTTTCTTCATCCGCAAATTCTGGTAGGTATGAGCTCCTCTGCCAAGAGTCTTCATCAGGCTGTGATCCATCGCTCACATCCAGAGAAGCAGGGCTGGATATCTGGAAAGGTCACAAAGGCCAGTGCCTTGGGCGGCCGCAGCCTGAGGGGGCGCATGGGCATGAAAGAGGGGCTGCTTCATAATGAAAGAGAAGACTGCTAATGTGGAGCAACACATGAAAATGGAAGCTGATGCCCGAGGGAGTTGTACATGAAAAAGTGGCTGCAGCACATGGATGTTAAGCTACGTACACACAGGCAATAACCATCGTCTGAAACGGCTGATAACGACTGGTTCAACCGACAATCGTTATGTGTGTGCAGCGGCAGTCCAATCGATATTGCTCGGGCATCGTTAAAGGTCCATCCCTTCGGATTTTTAACGACCCCTCAATGCCCGACCATTCACAATGGTTTTTTACTAGCCCTGCCGACCGACTGAAACCGCTCCGTCGTTCGACAATCGTCGTCCCTCCACTCCCCTCCATAGCAACAGAGCACATTGCTAGCCTCAAGGCTAGTGATGTGTCTGTACAGCATCACTCCGCGAACTGTAGCCCAAGGTATCGTTTCTCGATGGGCGATAATTCTCGCATGTGTGTACGTAGCTTTACAGATGGGAGAGGGGGCTGCACATGGAAGGGGAGCCCCAACATACTTGGCCTAGGGGCAATAAGAGCCATAGGCAATATAGTAGATTTAGAGCCCCTTTGTGGTCTTTTTGGTATGCTGAAGTGGAGAGAGGTCAGAGAAGGTGGCTAGAGGGCCCCTTGGCACCCACTGGGCCCCAAGCACCTGCCTAGGTTGCCTGATGGATGATCCTGCTCTGGATAAAAGTATAAATTTGGCCTTGCAGAGATGACCAATGAAATCCTGGCTGACCCCTGCGAGCAAATCAAACGCATCTTGGAATTGGGTCAATTGAAGTCGCCGGGGAATGCATTGGACCGTTTCCAAACAGCATACAATCTGCATTAAATTTGCATGCCAGACGGCATTATTTGGCCTCCTCTCTGGTAAAATGATCTCCGGCATGTTTGGCAGTGCGTTCTGCTTCCTGGACGCATTGTGAGAATACGCAGAGATACAGCTGCATCTCCAGCTCTCTTCCCTGCCACTGGATGTAAATTTGTTGTTGCCGGGATACAATTCCCCAAAAAGACAGTTGCCGTTACTGCTTGTGTTTTATTTGCTTTGCGGTGCCTGGAGAGATGAGCGGGCTGCAATGCAAGAGAAATTCCACTCTGCTACATAAAAATGCCATGTTTCCAGTTCTGCTCTATATACCTCAAGTAGGAAAAGTAGGGATGGTCGGAAATACCGATTATCGATTCCGCAGAAATACCGATTTCAAATAGATGCATATAATTACGTCTTGTATGCACATTTAAAGCAAAGTGTATGTAGCTTGAAATTGGGCCAATTGAATTTACTTCCTGACGATTTTGTCTGATTCGTTTCCAAGCTGCATATCACTTGCATGCAAGCCAGAGTCATTAGCATTTCAGATATAGACTAGCCAATCACAGCCGCCTGCTGCTCCTTTGGCTAGCTGGTGCCGATGGTTTCGCGGGTGGGACCATCAGCACCAGTTAGCAAAAGGAGTAGCGGGTGGCTATGATTGGTTGGTCTGGTGCCAGCACTCTGCCTGATTGGTCGCATACAAAAGCTTCCCCTGTGACTGGCCATGGTGATCTCTCGCCAGTGATGGGGTTTTAGCATACTATGCCCTATGATGTCACAGGGAAAGACGGCAGGTGCCATCGGTCAAATGCGGAATGACTGGGATGCGTGGATGAGGGGGTAGTGTGGGTACAGTAAATTCGGGCGCCTGAGGCAAGTGGAAAAATCGGGCGCCGCCATTCACTCCCATAATAAATATCGTTTAATGGGCGCCCGACAGGAAAAAAGGGCGCCGGAGAAAAATAACGTTTTATAAGCGGTGCCCGGAGACTTTTACTGTTTTATAACTGCTTCTCATGATTACACATTATTTTATGATTTATAATTTTTTAAACATTATTTTTAAACGAAAAACAGTACAATCTTTTTTAAAACATTATTTTTAAACGAAAAACAGCACAATATTTTTTTCACACGTTATTAATGCTTATCACAGGGGGGTCTTAGGTTTAGGCACCACCAGGAGGGTCTTAGGTTTAGGCACCAACAGGGGGGTCTTAGGTTTAGGCACCAACAGGGGGGTCTTAGGTTTAGGCACCACTAGGGGGGTCTTAGGTTTAGGCACCACCAGGGGAGTCTTAGGTTTAGGCACCACCAGGGGGGTCTTAGGTTTAGGCACCACTAGGGGGGTCTTAGGTTTAGGCACCAACAGGGGGGTCTTAGGTTTAGGCACCACCAGGGGGGTCTTAGGTTTAGGCACCACTAGGGGGGTCTTAGGTTTAGGCACCACCAGGGAAGTCTTAGGTTTAGGCACCATCAGGGGAGTCTTAGGTTTAGGCACCACCAGGGGGATCTTAGGTTTAGGCACCAACAGGGGGGTCTTAGGTTTAGGCACCATCAGGGGAGTCTTAGGTTTAGGCACCACCAGGGGGGTCTTAGGTTTAGGCACCAACACGGGGGTCTAGGGGTTAGGGGTAGGTACAGGGAGGGTTACTTACTATTTTTTTTTAAACGTTATTATACGTTTCACTTTTTAAACGGAAGATTAACGTTTTCACAATTGCCAATTTCATGCACATTATTTAATGATTTATAACTTTATAAAACCTTATTTTTAAACGAAATATAGTACATTATATTTTTAAACGTTATCCATGTTTATCGTTTAAAACCCCGCGTCCTTTTTTCCTAGCGCCCTTTTTTAACGTACGCGGTAGTGTGTGCCAGGAAGGTGTGTGGTAGAACAAAGATGAGGCAGGTGCCAGGTGGCCCAAGCCTGAATCCACGTGATTCAGGTGGCTTCATGGTATGTCAGAGGGGAAGCTTTCACACAAGACCAATCAGGCGGGGGTGCTGGCACCAGACCAACCAATCATAGACGCCCGCTAGGGGCGTAACTAGAAATCACCGGGTCCCCCTTCAAAAATTTGGATGTCGTCCCCCAACCCCCCCCCCCTCCCCCGGGCCCGCTCAGGGCTGTTTTGGAGGGCAGGAGGGGTCGCAGCATGAGGAGAGAGCATGGCCGAACATCGACGGGGACAGTCCCCCCCTCCCTCACCTCGGGCTCTCCCCTCAGCGCTCCCCTCCAGCATAAATCATCAGTGGCAGCAGGAGGTGGCGGGAACACATACCTCCATCTGCTGCGGAGGTCCATCTCTAAGTGGCTCATGCTACTTCATGTTTAAACAGGAAGTAGAGACAGACACTTAGAGAGAGGAACCTCCAGTGCGTGGATGGAGGTATGTGTTCCTGCCACCGCCTGCTGTCACTGATGATCTATGCTGGAGGGGAGAGCCTGAGGTGAGGGAGGGGGGGACAAAGAGGGACAAAGTCCTGAAAGAGGGACAAATGAGAAGGAAAGAGAGACAGTGACAGGGCTCCCAAAGAGGGACTGTCCCTCCTAAAGAGGGACAGTTAGGAGCTATGCTTTTGCTAACTGATGCCGATGGTCTTGTGAGCTACTAACATTGCCGCCTACGGTGGTACTGTCCTACTTCAGTGGAGAGACATGGAAGTTCCGGAGTTCGGAAGTTCCATTCAGTTCTGGATGCTACATGTAGGGTCAAGGACTAAATGAGACAACAGGATCGAACGTTTGCCCGAACAATGGCAAAAAACAATTTAACAACTGCATCCATTCATTTGAATGGACAGCGCTTGAACGACAAACACTTTATCCAAGGTGTTTAATGCCCATGGGAGCCAGCCCTTACTTGGCTAATGAAGCTAGCTTAACCCCGAGAAATGTAGTGCAATTGCAATTTTTTATGAGAACTGAATTTTTGAACCTATTAAGTATTTTTGCTTTGCATTTTTGAGTCTTTTTGAGGAGTTAAGTCCACCCTTTGCCTCCTCTTTTTTACCACTTAAGTACCAGCGGTCTCTGCTCCCTTAAGGACCAGAGACCACTGGTACTGGAAACAGCAGAGCACCAACACATACCAGCACATTCCCATCGCAACCACCGTCCATACTGTACGCCGGGAAGGAACCTCAGCCACCCACTCTGCCGTCTCTCTATGATGGCAGAGTTCCTGCGAGCCGGTCAGGAGCTGCTTTCATTGGCTCCTGACCGTGTCTATCAATGTAAGCCAATGGGAGTTGCTTACATCGATAGGCTCACAGGACTCTGCAGTCATAGAGACAGCAGAGCGAGTGAGCTGCAGCAGGGAGACAGCAGCAGGATCGTCAGGAGTGACGAAAGCGTCGAGAATGCGCGGCATTGGTGTATTGAAATCTACACCTTGCCAGCCAGATCAGCATCAAAACAGGGCGTAGATTACAATTAGCGTCGTCCTTAACACTGGCATCACAAGGGGGGCGGGGGGTGCGAGCCACACCTTTATGGCACTGCTGAAGGGGTGATTACCCAACAGTGGCAATTTCAATGAGGGGGCGGAGCTATGGCTGAAGGGGTGGAGCCGCTCTAGGGGGCGTGGAGCCACAGGTGTAAAAGAGTGGCCTGCCAGCGAAGAGGCAGTGCAATGGCGGAGAGGATATTTGTGCAGCGTGCACTCAGTACACATCTTAGAGGGAAGTCACTTCTCCAGGATCCACTTCCTCTGGATGATGCAGATGACAGAGGAGAGCCTGCGAGGAGGAAGATGGATCCTGGAGAGTTGAATTCTCCCTCTGCTGCAAACTCTTTGGTTGGGGGCACCTTCTATACTTGGTGGGAGGGTCATCCGATTACCTACACTGGGACTGGAGGAGGGGTCATCTGGCTAACTTTAATGGGGAGGTCATCAAGCTACCTATACTGACACCCAAAGTCACCCTCTTCACCCAGTATCACCCTCCCCACTCCCAGTGCCACCTTCCTCCCACACAGTGTCACCCTCCCATGCCGTGTCACCCTCCTCCCACACAGTGTCACCCTCCTCCCACAAAGCGTCACCCTCCCCCCCCCCACTCAGTGTCACCCACTTACTACCCAGTGTCACCCTCCTCCCACACAGTGTCACCCTCCCCAAGCAGTGTCACCCTCCTCCCACACAGTGTCACCCTCCCCAAGCAGTGTCACCCTCCTCCCACACTTAGTGTCACCTTCTCCCACCCAGTGTCCCCCTCCTCCCACCTAGTGTCACCCTCCCCACTCGGTGTCGCCCTCCTCCCACTCAATGTCACCCAGTTCCTACCCAGTGCCACCCTCCCTAGTCAGTGTTACCCTCCTCCCACCCAGTGTCACCCTCCCAGCGGCACCCAGTGTCACCTTCCTCCCACCTAGAGTCACCCTCCCCACCCAGTGTCACCCTCTCCACCCAGTGTCACCCTCCTCCCACTCAGTGTCACCCACCTACCACCCAGTGTCACCCACCTCCCACCAGTGTCACCCTCCCCACCCAGTGTCACCCTCGCCACCCAGTGTCACCCTCGCCACCCAGTGTCACCCTCCCCACCCAGTTTCACCCTCCTCCCACCTAGTGTCACCTTCCACACTCAGTGTCACCTTCCACACTCAGTGTCACCTTCCACCCACCCATTGTCACCCTCCTCTCACCCAGTGTCACCCACCCAGTGCCACCCTTCCCACTCAATGTCACTCTCCACCCACCCAATGGCATCCTCCCAGCAGCACGCAGTGTCCCCCTCCCACCCCACTCAGCAACTCAATTCCACTCCACCAGCACCCAGTGGGGGGGGGGGGGGGACATTTGATGGATTTTTGGTCTGAGGTAAAATGTACTGCTTTTTATATAAGTGGGGTAAAGTATGTGCATTTCACATGTGGCAGAGGTGCTGTTTGCCACATTTCACGTTTGCTGCATTTCATGTGTTTTAGGTAATGTTTACTGCATTGTAACATGTGGGGAGGTAATGTTTGCTGAATGTCATGTGTCGGAGGAAACGTTTTCCTCATTGCATGTGTGGGAGGTAAAATTTGCAGCATTTCATGTGTTGGAGGTAGCGTTTGCCTCATTACATGTATCGGAGGTATCTTTTGCTGAATTTCATGTTTCAGGGATAACCTTTGCCTCATTGCATGTATAGGAGGGAAAGTTTGCTGCATTGCATGTGTGGTAGGTAATGTTTACCTCATTGCATGTCTTGGAGGGAACATTTGCTGCATTTATTATTTGATGGTTATAGTGATTGTATTTGCTACTTTAGGGTTGCAGCATTTGGCATTTTAGGGCTCATGATTACTAAATTGTATGCTAATAAATGAACGAAAAGAAATACACTGACAGGAAAATTGATATATTTTATTGGCCACTTTATCTTGCTAGTACTGAATTTGACACCTTTTTTTGCCCTTTGAACTGCCTTATTCTTCATTGCATTCCTCAGAGATTTTGGTCCACATTGACATGATAGCATGACGCAGTTTCTGCAGATTTCTTGTCTGCACATCCATGATGAGAATCTCCAGCTTCACCCCATCATGACGGAAACACTTCCTTTTTATGTGTTTGGGTAACGTTGTCCAATTACCTTAACAGTCACTTTGCCCAACTGTGTTTTTGGAATTAGCTCCCCCCCATTATGTAATGGCCACTCCCATTTTTCGCTGTGGTACCTACTCCTACCCCTTTTCTTTGGGGGGTGGGGGTGTCTGTAAATGACTCGCACCGGATGTCAAATTCCCTAGCTACGCCACTGGTTCTTAACACTTTTTAAATACAACACTTCACTTTGGGCCCTCTGAGCAGTTGTACACCATCTTTGAAGGTTATTACTAATCCAGGTCATGTAGCATGAAACCGATTCCAGGTGGACATTTTCTTTTTGTATTCGCCAAGACGTTTCCGCATTAATCAAGTAGCTTCGTCCGTTTGAAAATGGCCATTTATAATTTTTATGAATAATTCAGGCGCTTACTCCAGACACCATAAAGGTCTTACATAAACGGTGCCAGACACAGTGTCCGTGTGCATTAATTAGAATCTGTCCTGATACCCAGAAAGTATAATCTCGTCATCACCGTGCTCTGAAATTCATTATGTCGAAGTTAATTGTCCAAGTTCTATGTAAGAGTCGCAGTGTAACAGTCTAGCACATGCAGAAGAATTAAAAAGTAATTAGGCCCGGTTTCCACGATGCGTTTCGATACCATTTTTAAATAGTTTGCATTTTGGCAATCGCAACGATGGGCAGTTGCAGACTATAGCTGGTTTTAACGGACTATAAAGAGTTACTTAACCCCTTCCCGACCACCTAATGCTGATAGGCGTCGGGAAGATGGCTCCCCCAGGACCTCCTAAAGTCGATTGGCATCAAGTCCTGGGGTAGGAGATTAGCGGGGATCATGAACCTCCGGACTAAAAATCTACTCAGCATAACTGAAAAGGCTTGGTGTTTCACAGCACCAGAACTTTGTTTTTCACAGCACCAGAACTTTGTTTTTCTTACCAAAGCATCATTTTTAGCTGCATTTTTAACTAAGCTCCACCCATCAAAGAAAAAAAGATTTCCTATGTTGTTGTTCACGTTGCCTAGCAACTGGTAGAGGTGTTCAGGACACAGGACAGTTGGAACTGTGTCTCATGCTCCCTGTAACCTCATTTCAACCAAAAAGATGGCTGCCATCATGAAATCAAACATTTGCCTCTTCTTTTAAAAAAGGGTGTGTAAGAGATTATATTATCTATCTATTTTAATTAACATAACTAATGTAACTTAATGATAGTATGTTTGTTTAGGCTGGAGTTCCTCTTTAAGTGATGGAGTGGAGCTCCACAAACAGTAACTGGCGTACTGTAAAGGGGCCCATACACCTAACGATTTTCCCGCCGATATATGGCCGATTCGATCACAGTGATGGAATCGGCTGTGAAATCGGCGCGCACACCGCTGACAGAACAATCGATTTCCGTCCGAAATCGATCATTCCCGTTGATCCGTTCGTGCGGAAGATTTTTCTCGATCGCCGGCGGGTCGTAAGTGCGGCGATAGCGGCGTTCGAATGCCCGACGACCGACGCAATACAGCAGGTATACATTACCTGTTCCAGCTGGCGCAAGTCCCCTGGTCCCCGCTGTCTTCTTTCCGCGCTGGGTTCCGGACCGGCTGCAGCTACACAGAACTTCCTGTCCCCGTAGATAGTTTAAACAGTAGAGCGCCCTCTACTGTTTAAACTTCCCCTGGACAAGAAGTTCAGTAGCTGCAGGAACGGTCTGGAGCCCGGAGCGGAGAAGACAGCTGGGACCAGGGGACTCGGGCCGCCGGAACAGGTAATGTATGCAGGGGGTGGGGGCGACAGCAGCGGCCGCTGCACAGATTGTAATCGGTTTCAGGCTGAAATCGATTCACAATCTGTTTGCAGTAAAGGTGGCCATACGATCCCTCTCTGATCAGATTCGATCAGAGAGGGATCTATCTGTTGGTCGAATCTGATGGCAAATTGACCAGTGTATGGCCACCTTTAGACTGCAAAACCGCCGTTTGTTTTCATTTTACAGCACTGCAATCTACTGCAGCGCTGTACTGGGGACAGCCCTGTGACTTGGCTGTCCGCTGGAGTGGCTTGCCACTCTATCCCCTGTCATAGGCTGATGCCTATGAGAGAGGATTGCTCTGATTGGACCGTGGAGGGAGAGAGAGAGGAGAAAAAAAAATAGACATTTATATGCCATTGCTACATTTTTCCACTTTTGATTACTGACTGTCATTTTAGTGACGTTTGAATAAAGAGCTTTTTTACTTCATCTGGTGGTGCCAGCTTTGTGGAATTTTTTGTTATTGGGTCACTAGGTACTGTGACCATGAGCTAAGGCACACTGAGGTCTTCTTGCATGGGTGCTTCTCCATTTTTGTGAATAGTACATTTATATTTAAAATAAAGTACAATTAAATTAATTTAAAAAAAACTAGAAACCGCAGCAGCGATCAGAGACCACCAACAGAAAGCTCTGTTGGTGGGCAGTAAAGGAGCCAAGATTCATTTGAGTGGTAAGTTGTATGCAGTGGTGGCGCCAGGGGGGTGCTCAAGCACCCCCTAAATTTGTCCAAGCACTCCCTGGCATGAACTGACTTCAGGCGTCTAAGAGATGCCGAGTCAGTTCACAGCGGCAGCCCGGAGCAGCAGGCAGGGCTACGGTAAGATGGCCGCCCGAAGCCCTGCTCTGCAGACTTGGAGTCTGCAGTGCAGGGCTTCGGGCGGCCATTTTCCCGTAGCCCTGCTCGCCGGGTAATGCAGGCTGCTGCAGGAAGGAAGAGGATCGTGGGAGCTGAGCTGCGCGCCACAAGGACTTCGGGAGAGAAGGAGGTCGGAACAGAAGGTCTTCTGACTAGGTGAGTAAATGGGTTTGTCTTTTCTTTTTCAGGTGGTGCTGCTGATTGTGGTCAGAACTGCTAAGCATTGTGCATATTGGGGTCAGATCTTCTGAGCATTGTGCATATTGGGGTCAGATCTGCTGAGCATTACGCATATTGGGGTCAGAACTGCTGAGCATTGTGCATATTGGGGTCAGAACTGCTGAGCATTGTGCATATTGGGGTCAGAACTGCTGAGCATTGTGCATATTGGGGTCAGATCTGCTGTGCATTGTGCATATTGTGGTCAGATCTGCTGAGGATTGTACATATTGGGGTAATATCTGATAAGGATTGTGCATATTTGGGGTCATATCTGATGAGGATTGTGCATATTAGGGTCATATCTGATAAGGATTGTGCATATTGAGGTCATATCTGATAACGATTGTGCATATTGGGGTCATATCTGATAACGGTTGTGCATATTGGGGTCATATCTGATAACGGTTGTGCATATTGGGGTCATATCTGATAACGATTGTGCATATTGGGGTCATATCTGATAATGATTGTGCATATTGGGGTCATATCTGATAACGGTTGTGCATATTGGGGTCATATCTGATAACGGTTGTGCATATTGGGGTCATATCTGATAACGGTTGTGCATATTGGGGTCATTGAACGTGTTTTTTGTTCAAATCTGCTCACATTACATGTATTTTCTTGAGAAAACCTGCACAATTATGTGAATTTTCTGGGGAAAGAGTCATCAAAACTTGGGCCCTCTATCTTTGCGTTGCACTTTTAAAGGGAACCCGAGGTGAGAATAATATTGAGGCTGCCATATTTATTTCCTTTTAAGTAATACCTCCTGCCTGGCTGCCGTGTTGGTCCTCTGCCTCTAATTCTTTCAACCATAGACCCTGAACAAGCATGCAGCAGGTCAGGGGTTTCTGACAATATTGTCAGAACTGACGAGATTAGCTGCATGCTTGTTGCAGCCAAATAGATCAGCAGGGCTGCCAGGCAACTAGAATTGTTTAAAAGGAAATAAATATGGCAGCCACCATATCACTCTCACCCTGGGTTCACTTTAAATTACAGTTAGCCCCGCCCTCATCCGGTCATGACTACGCCCATTTATACGCCGCGGCTGCAGGTTGTAGCCACACCCATTTTTTGCCGCCGCAGGTCGTCAGCTCCCCCAGAAATTGGTCCAGCACCTGCATAGCACCCCTAAAATAAATCCTGGAGCCGCCACTGGTTGTATGGCCGTGCAGCACACTGTTAAAGCTGCAGTGGTCTGAATTGTGAAAAATGGCCTGGTCGCTAGGGGGTTTAAGCCTGTGGTCCTCAACTGGTTAAAGGGAATGTCTGAGGTTTTTAATATTTTTTTATTTAAATCTACTTTCCCGGGGCTTCCTTTCATCCTGTACCCTCACCGCAGCTCCGCTCCCAGACGGTGGCTCGGGGGTCCCCTGCGGTGCAGAGCCAGGTCGGCATCTACTACGTCTGCATGAGAGATGCTCACAGTCGCGCTGACGTCATCTGGAGTGTTCTGTGCAGGTGCAGAACTACTGCGCAAAACACTCCAGATGACATCAGTGCGCCCACGAGCGGCTCTTGCGCAGGCGCAATAGATGCTGACCTGGCAAGATCAGCATCTGCATCGGAGGGGACCGGGAGCCACCGGAGCTGCGGTGAGGGCACAGGATGGCAGGTAGGGGCTGGAGGAAGCCCCGGGAAAGTAGATTTTTTTTTATTATAAAACCTCGGACAAACCCTTTAACCTTCTGCCGCCCGCGTCACGCCAGTAGGCGTGGCCGCGACGGCAGCCCCAGGACCGCCTAACGCCAATTGGCGTAAGGTCCTGGGGCTCTGTTTTGCATGAGATCGCGCGCATGGTGCGCGCGCATCTCATGCTCGGAGGGCGGAGCTCCGCCCCGCCTTCAGTCTCCGAGCGGCTGTTGCCGCTCGGGAGACTGTTAGACGGCGATCACGCCGTCTATTTACTTGGTGCAGCGCTGCGATCAGCAGCAGCGCTGCACTGGGGACAGCCGTGTGACATGGTTGTCCCCATGGGGGACAAGAGAGCGATCGGCTCTCATAGGCAGAAGCCTATGACAGCCGATCGCCGTAATTGGCCGGCTGTGGGGAGGGAGGGAGGGAAGGAGGGAAGGGATTTAAAGGAAGAGGGTTTTTTTTTTAAAAAGTGACAACACAAATATTTATAAAAAAAAAAATAAACATGGGGGGAGCGATCAGACCCCACCAACAGAGAGCTCTGTTGGTGGGGAGAAAAGGGGGGGGGGGGAATCACTTGTGTGCTGAGTTGTGCGGCCCTGCAGCTTGGCCTTAAAGCTGCAGTGGCCAATTTTGCTAAAAATGGCCTGGTCACTAGGGGGGGTTAGCCCTGCAGTCCTCAAGTGGTTAAGGACCACATGGACAAGGGCAATAAATCATTGTGAGGCCCTGGACCTTTCACTGGCCCCCAATTGATTTCTTGGGTAGCTTGGTCCCTAATCCAGGGCTGGCACCTCCATTTCTGTGCTCAGCAATACCTACTGATATCTACTCTGGATGGAAAGGTGCAATCTCTTTTTCTATACTACAAAGAGCGACTTGTTAACCTGAGTGGAGTCAGGTCTAAGCTCCCCACCTGCCTATATAATGGTTGCCATGGAGATAACTCTATCCCCATTTCCACTGGCGCATTCTGATATTTACCGAATCCCCAACACCCATGCCTGTTGCATTTTCTTTGTGTGACTGTGTTCTTACCCTATTGTCATCCCTCCTCATCAGTTAACAACATCATTGGACAGATCCCTAAACGATGTACAGGTGCTCTTTGGCCACAGCATGGTGTGAGCTTGTTCACTGCCTGTCATCCCTCCTCATCTCTCCATAGAACAGCACATGCTGGTCAGCTATAGCCATGCAGGTATCCCTGCTCGATGTTATTAGAGAGCTCGTGGGTGGCAGATGCAAGGCTGAACGGCTTGAAAAGTGCCATCTGCCTGAAAGGGGCAGATGGATAACTTCAAACATCACAACAGATTTCAGCATTAGTGTCTTCTGGTAATGAATACATCGCAACACATGATACCGCTTCACCAGTCATTTGTAACGCAGGTGTAACATGCATGGTGTACGTTCCTATGATGGAATCTGATGCACCGTGGCAGCAACACACAGGGGCTTAACTTAGATAGGCTTGGGTCCCCACTGTGAAATATTCAGCAGAAGGGCCCCCACTGTACACACCTGCTTGGGCTAATAGAAAAAAAAAATCTAATTTGTGTGTGAGGCCTCTATGTGTACAGCTCCCAAACTTTCCTCCACTGACACCCCCCCCCCCCCTCCACGTCTTGAAAAGCAGCCACAGCGGAGCTTCATACTTTACCTTGTCTCACCAGTAGGACGGGTCTTCTTCACTTCTTTTCAGTGTAGCCATGTCGTGCAGCCTATCACCCTGTGGCAGGGCTGGGCCGAGGCAGAGGAGAGAGAGGCTCCAGCCTCAGGGCACAGTGTAGGAGGGGGGCGCACAACTTACTCAGCTATCATTCCATTATTGTGTTTGAAGCAGAGAGAAATAAGAAAAAGGGATACATGGCAGTGTCTGCAAGTCAGATAACTAGAGATTAAAGTGTTGGGGGCCCTGGGGAGCCTCTTAGTCTAATAGCAATCAGTGTGTGACGGCTGGGGTGGGGGGGATGGAGGGGCGCACTCTGGTGTCTCAGCCTTGGATGCTGGAGGACCTTGTCCCGGCTCTGCCCTTGTGGCTCCCAACATTGCCCGTCATGTGACATGGATCATGTGACAGGCATTGGGAGCCACAAGGGGATAGGCTGTACGGCGAGGCTACACAGAGGAGCAAGGAGGACCTATATGAGTATGAAGCTCTGCAGCCGCATTACCCACCTGGCCCCCTTAGCCCCTGGACCCCCCTGGGATGGCAATGGTTGCAGGGGTTATTTGTATGCCTCCGGTAATGCACACATACATAACCGTACTCATTGTGGGAACACTGTAATTTATGTGCTGCGCAACAATTACTTGCGTCCTAACTGTGAACGTACCCCAAGGGCGACAGATGTTGAGCGTGTTGGCACTAGAGATGGTCGGAAATGGTGATTTCCACTTCTACAGAAATTCCGATTTCCGCCAATCCTGATTTCCATTTTCCAATCCTGATTTCCGAGGATTGTCTTTTTTAGCACTAAATACTTCCGAGTTGACTCCGCATTCTGCGATTGGTCCAAAGCTTCCAAGTTCTGTGATTGGGCTAAAATTACCGCGTTGCGGTAATGTGGTATTTCCACAGAAATCCGATTTCCGTTTTCTGAGTTTCAATTGGAAATGTTAATTTCCGATCGGAAATGCGGAAATTTCACGTCCGCAGAATATGAATGCGCATCCCTAGTTGGCAGTAGGAACAGAGCAGGATCATCCACCAGGCAACCTAGGCAAGTGCTTGGGGCCTTGTGGGTGTCCAGGGGGCCAGCTGCCACCTTCTTCAACCTCTCTCCACTTTAGCTTACCAAAAAGACCACATAAGGGCCCCAAATCTACTGCCTTGCCTAGGGCCCAATAACAACTTAAAGAGACTCTATAACAACATTTTCAGCCTTATTTCTTCTATCCTATAAGTTTCTATACCTGTTCTAATGTGCTCTGGATTAAAGCAGCCTTTTCTAGTTGCACTGTCTCTGCAATATATCTAATTTTCTTTTCTTTGTCAAGCTTTGTCGACCCAGAGAGGAAAGAGCTGCCTCTGCTGTGATAGGGAGAAGTTATGCATGCCCCCTCCACGCCCCATGCAGGCTCTGTGTGTGTGCTTTGCTTATTAGTCACAGACAGGGTCTCTACTCTCAATTTCAGCTTGTCTGAGGGGGGAGGGAGCTGCCCATGCTGAGAAACTGTGAGAATATTTGACTGGAGTGCAGAAAATTCACTATGTAATGAAAACTTGTAGTATACTGTAACATGATATATATATACACAAACATCAATTCCTGGTTAGCGGCCATGTTTTTTGTTTGTAAACACTGCCTAAAACTGCCGATTAAAAGCCAGGATCGCGGCATGGAGCGTTGGAAACGGCAAAGAGGGACCCAGGAGATCACAATGACTCAATTGGTATGTTTTTTATTGTACAAATCGGACAGTACAGATTCTCTTTAATCCATCTCTGCCTAGGAGATCTCCTTAGTTGATTTGCTGAGACTAGATTGGTTACTAATATATACACTCATTTACAAAGCCTCGTTCACAATCCAAATAACCCTTCTCTCCGCAAACAGAACCCCCTGTGTCCCGGCTCTGGCAGGAGACGCCTGGGAGGAAGTTACCTCCGCAAAATACTCAGAGATTATTAGCTTAGCGGACAGATTATCAGTCTTTTATTATATTCATCATCTTTACTATCCTCCTGAGAACCGGCTTAGACTCGGCCGCGCCGCAGACAGAACGTGTGTGAAGTGCAAACATTGCAGCGCCGCGTTTATCCACGTCTGTTCGCTGATTCAGAGAGGATAAAATAAAATTTACAACATCTTGAAGGCTAAATTGGGCTCCCCAGCTGCGTGTACTCCGGAAGTGATTCTGCTGGGAACGCTTAATGAGTTTGTGTCTCCTCAATCCTCCTTCGTCTGATCTTATATTCTGCTCAGAGAGCAAGTCTGTTAAAGTGCCCCCCAAAAATGCTTCATAAATGCTCCCTAAGCCTTCTACGTGAAATTATACCCGATTAAAGGGAACCTGAACTGAGGGGGATATGGAGGCTGCCATATTTATTCCCTTTTAAAGGGACTCCGAGCACCTCTCATGGGCATGCCTTTAAGCCAGACGACTTCCAACAAAGTCATGCTATGACCCCTCTGGAGGAGCCTCTTGCAATGGCCATGCGTGTCACTTCCTCTTCCTGCTTCATTCAGTGATACACTTCTCTAACAGAGAAGACAGGGGTGACTCGGAAGTTATAACATAGAACATAAAATATAACATTAACGAAAACTATGTGGTGTGTAGAATGGCGATTCAGGCATCAAATGAAAGAGGAGAGCACAAGCTACAGAAAGGTATGCATCTTTAAGTACTTTGCAGTACTGGTCGGTGTCTTAACCTCCCTGCCGGTTATCCCGAGCTCAGCTCGGGGTAACCTGCCGCGGAGGATTCCTCAGGCCCTGCTGGGCCGATTTGCATAATTTTTTTTGTTACACGCAGCTAGCACTTTGCTAGCTGCGTGTAACTTACGATCGCCGCCGCTCCGCGCCGATTCGCTGCAACCCGCCGCATCAGAGGGTGCCCCCCCCCCGAGACCCGTGCGCTGCCTGGCCAATCAGTGCCAGGCAGCGTCGAGGGGTGGTTCGGGACTCCCTCTGACGTCACGACGTCGGTGACGTCATCGCGCCCGTCGCCATGGCGACGGGGGAAGCCCTCCTGAAAATCCCGTTCAGAACGGGATTTCCGGATGGGTATATGCGCCGGCGGCGATCGGCGCATTCGGGGGGACGCCGCAGGGAGGGGGGAAGCATGTAGCTAGCGCTAGGCTAGCTACATGCTAAAAAAAACCACCCTCCCTGCCGTGCGCAGCAATTTTTTATAACGGCAGGGAGGTTAAAGGCATACCCATGAGAGGTGCTCGAAGTCCCTTTAAACAATGCAGATTGCCTGGCTGCCCTGCTGAGCCTCTGCCTTTAATTCATTTAGCCATAGACCCTGAACAAACATGCAGATCAGATGTTTCTGACTGAAGTTGTAAGATGCCCATAGATCTAGCAATAATGGGCAGATTTGACCGAGAATCTGTTTAGAGAGAGATCTGCTGGCTACCCATACACCACGGGCTAATTCACAATTTCAGTATGAAATCTCTCGGAAATTAGCATCATGACATCACTGTTGCCGGCTGCGGTGCCCATTCGTCTTTGGCTTCCTTAAAGTGTACCAGAGATCAAAAATAATAAACGATTTATACATACCTGGGGCTTCCTCCAGATCCAAGCGCAGGGATCACTCCCACGCCGCCGTTCTCCGAAGTAAGGGCCAAAGTAACAGGACCCGATACCAGAGCTGCATGTAGCAGAGGACAGCGGTGTGGGAGCGATCTTTGCGCATGGGGCTGGAGGAAGCCCCAAGTATGTATAAATCTTTTATTATTTTTGATCTCTGGTTTCCTTTCACTACTTGCCGACCGCTCCATGCTGATTGGTGTGAACGTGGCGGCAGCCTCAGGATCGCTCCACGCTGATTGGCTTTCAACGGGGCTAGCAGGAGATTGCGTGCACCCATGCGTGTGCATCTCCGCTGTTTTTTAAGAAAAAAATAAATAGTAAAATTTATTTTTTTTAAAAAAGAACATAAATATTTATAAATAAATAAACACTGGCGGAGCAACAGAGAGCTCTGTTGGTGTGGAGAAAAAGGGGGGGGGGGGGGACAAACGTGTATGCGGAGTTGTGCGACCCTGCAGCAAGTCCTTAAAGCTGCAGTGACCCAATTTAAGAAAAATGGCCTGGTCTTTAGGGGGGGTTTAACACCGCAGTCCTCAAGCGGTTATAGAAGGACTATCAAAGAAACTGTCCTTCTGTAAACTCAAATACCTACTGAGCTGTTGTTTTAAAAAAAAATTTTATTATGGTGAAGACACATACAAAGGCCTATATGCAATTAACTTTATCTCTTGAGTTACCTCCTAGGAGATAACTTTTCATCTTCTCTTTAAAACAACTTTTCAACATTTCACAATTTAAAAAGTACCCAAAAGTTGGTGAAAGGGTACTATCAAAATTATTTTGAGTACCGTATTTTCTTGCTTGCTGGTGGTTTAAAAGGCATTTTAGGCAAGGTTTAAAAATATCACCTAGGAGAGAATTCAGATGAAAAAATTAATTGCATATGGGCCAAAGTGTGAAAATCCGACGCCATCGGTAATGCATCAGTAATAAATTTGGGTATATCTCTGAGAACCACATTTTTTTTAGCTATAACTCCTACCACTATACTTGAGTATGATATATTGAGTTATTGAGTTTAACATTGTGGTAACCATAAAATTGTACAATCAAGGTGGATTAGTAGCTACATGACCACAGCATATGCCAAGATAAAAAGGAAAATAATGATTTAAAAAAAAAAAAAAAGACAAACTAATTAACCACATTAAAAGAAAAGGTTAATGTCACTCAGGGTACCTGTCACATTGAATTGACAGGATTTACCAATTCATCTGGTATCAATATAATTTGTTGTACCTATAGATATTTTAGCCAACAACACTAGAAAGTTTTTCAGAAGTTTATGATCACAGCCTGTGTGAAAAAAAGCTTTATTAGCTTTCGTAACAGTTTGTGTCAGCGTCAAAGCTAGAGCTGTACCATGTAGATAGGTTCCACTTCTCTGTCACTATTCCCAGAGGAATGATTGACTGTTTGTATCTGCCCTGCCCATGCACACTGTTTTCTCACAGATCATATGAGAACAGCTGAGAGATTTTTCAGCTACAGAGAAGGATCTGAAGAGAAAGACCTGTACTTTTTCCTGTTCTTGGATGCTTCTCCTCCCCCATTCAGAATGAGCTCTTCCAGGCTGTAAACTCTGTTTACTTTAGACTGTGAGGCAGAGAGAGAGACACACATACAGGAACACAGAGCAGCAGCTGATGAGTTATTTACACACATTTGAAGCTATATTTCTGCTTTCTATCATTCTGAAGAGATTCCAGTCACAGTATTACAGCCAGTGAAGATTGTTTCTGTCTGCTGGATGTGCTGGACACAGTTCTCCAAAGTAATGCCCACAGGGAAAACTGATCTCTGTAAACGTCTAATTTTCACCATACTCTTTCATACGTAGCAACCCCTTTTCATGTCCAGGCGACCCCTAAGGCTGCAGCCGCCCAAGGCCCGGGCCTTTATGGCCTTTGCAGAAATCCAGCCCTGCTGATCGGAAAGCGGTTCAAAAGCACTGCCAATGCACTACAAAAGCACGGCTACGGTATTCCGAAAAAATGAAAATAATCTTTGGGTTGAGTTTATTTCTGCACAGGTTTGTGCTTGGGGAGGGGCAAAAAGGGGACTAGGTGAGTAGATGTGTTAATACGGTAATAATGGAAATTTCCAATATGGTTTCAGCAGGCGAAGGCTGAGTGGAAGGAAAGGAAGCATCTGCTGGAGAAAGGGCACAGACTCCACGAATGCTTCCTATACACCTGTTCAAGCTGCGGATAAACTCCCTGCCTGCCTGGAGTCCAGATCTGCGCTGCAATATTTGATTTTCTCTCTGATAAATAAATATGAAGACGTACGGCAGAACTCAGCCAATAAATTACCCTATAAGTGTTTCAGGACCGTAGGCTGGCGAACAGCTCATCGCCGCGAGGTCCGGGATTCATTGCGCGGCGTTAATATTCATAGAGCCAAGCCTTCAAACCCGTACATTTAAGTGACGTTTGCAGCGCATTTGTAGGCCTTTTAATGTCTCGGAGGTAAAATCAGGTGCGCGCGTTTCCAGCGGTAATGGTTTATTAATGCTCAGCCTTATTAGCTATGATTTAGATGAATGAGTCAATTTAGCCGCGTTCCTGAGTGATTCTATTTTGCCGAGGATGAAGGAAATTGGAAAATAACATCAATGCGCATTTTCAGCAAATCACTATGTTAGGAGGACGGCGATAAACTGGCTCCGGCTTCTATGGCGGCCCCTGGGAGAGTTTGCCTGGCTAGTTATCTGCCACGGTGTAACCGGAAGAAGGGGAAAGAAATTGCTAATGTTTCATACTTGACCCAAGTGTGAAACTGACCACATTGTGACGCTGATGTTGTAAATTAAGGCCCGGTATTATTTGTCTTGATAAAGGATAAACATTTTGAGACCTATTCTTAAAGAGAAACCGTAACCAAGAATTGAACTTCATCCCAATCAATAGCTGACACCTCCTTTCCCATGAGAAGTCTATTCCTTTTCACAAACGGATCATCAGGGGGCTCTATATGGATGATATTGTGGTGAAACCCCTCCCACAGTGTGATGTCAGGGCCATGGTCCTGACAGTTTCCTGTCTGTGAACCTCATTGCATTGTGGGAAATAATAGCTGCTTACAGCTGGGTCCAACTGCCAAAAAAGCAAGCAGCATCTCCTTCCACTGACATCACCTGCCAGCAGTAAAAATGTCACCATGTGGTAAATGTCAGAATATAAATTAGAGAGAGGAAAGATTTTACAATGGGCAAACACTGACTAAATAATGTATACATAATTATTATAAAAATGAAGCACTTCTTTTATTACATTATTTTCACTGGAGTTCATCTTTAAAGTGGACCTGAACTCAGAACAGAAAGAAAACATAGATAAATCCACCCTGTATGTATTTAGAGAGTTTAGCCTCTGCACCCTCCCTCCCCCCACACTGTCACCTCTGTCCCCATGTGCCCTCAGTGTACCACAGCAAAATGTGATTGTCACAGGAGCCCTCAGTGGCTGACCGCACTTAGCCTTCTAAACGGTGCCAGCGCACAGATCGTGCGAACTCTGGTCGCAGTCAATGCGCAGGAACCGTTAAGAATTAGCCGCGGACAACTCAGAAGGGAGCCTGTGAGACACGGGTGATTACCACTTCACCCACTGGTTCAGAGTAAACTGCCACCACCGCGGTTATCATGGGACCGTGGGGCCCACTAACTGACTGACTAATCCTGCGAATAAAACGGTTAAACACACGATATTCTGTCTAGCTAACAACAAACAAACAGTAGCGTATCTTCAGAGACCCGGGATCATTTCTGTGTGTGCTGATAAGCAGGGTAGCGGAAAGTGAATGACTTGGAGAAAGTCGTTTATTCACGCAATATAAATAATTAATATATACAGACAATTATTAAACAGTAATAGCCAGTATGAAAAATAAAAGAAGGGAGAAAAATACTTAGTTCCTGGAAAGATGTCCTTATTGTGGGAAGAATCATAAAGTCCTTGGTTTCAAAGTCCAGAGTTCAAAGTTCAGACCAGGTGGATACCAGCATATCCTCAAGCTGGCATCTGATGAGTGCAAGATGGTTCAGTGTGGAGGACCCTGAGTTTGGGTCCTCAGCCATTCTTATGCCCCTGCTTCAGTAGGAGGGAGTGAGGGCGGGGAGCTATACACCTCCTTCAAAGATGAGATGAGCCCTCCTCTTGTACTGGGGCTAGAAATCATATCTACCCATATATGGGCTCTATCTCACAGAACCGTACAGGTCAGGGCAGATTTACTAATATTTTCAGATCTGCCTCGATGTACCCAGCAGTCTGATACTAAACATGAGGGGTGGGACCCCTGTGGTACCATTAGGGCACTGTTGGACTGCCTAACGGGCAGTCTTTACCTCAGAAGGTTCTGAAATGTTCTCAGAACCAACGCCAGGCATGGCCCTACCTGCTCTGTTAGTTTGGAGGGTCTGCCAGCCTGGCAACACAGAAAATATGATACATATAGCAATTTATGGAATATGAGAGACCCCTGGGATTTATACCAGGTCATTCCCAGGCAAAGGTTCTTTGAAGTTGGCAGCAGCAAGCCACATGTCGGCTCCCTGCTGGGAAAAGGAGTCGGAGTGTCTGAGTTTCCTCACTCTAAATTGGTTCTGTCATGGTGTTTGTCACCTTATACCTGATGGATGGGCCATCAGCACAGCTTGAAGCCAGGGACTCTCTGGGCCCAGGCTCATTAGCATATCAAAAGAGCCATCCTGCAGTTAAGGTGATGCTATTCCTCTGCTAAGAAAGGACTGCAGACCTCCTACACAATAAATCCAGATTCTATCGATTTGAAGCGCAATCGACGCAGAGAATCGAGTGCGATCGCTTTTCTTCACGGGCGGTTACAGGACGCGCCTGCGGCCCCGCAACCGTCCGTGACAGCCCTCCCTGGGGAGAAGGCAGATAGACATTCATCAGCAAGATGTGTGTCGTTGCCGCTAACCTGCGAGATCTGATCTAGTTCCCCGTTGGCGCTCTGGGGTCGGCTGCCCGCTGCGGGTCGGCCAACCTGGCTGACGGGTCTCGGGTTGCCGGTGCGGCGGGAAAACCTATTGGAGCCTGTGGCTCGGTTCCCCTGGACCGGTCGCAGTCTGCTACCCTCAGGGTTGACCCGACATGGACCGTTCTGGACAGGGCGTTTGCGCCACTGCAGTCGGACGTGGTGTCTGCCGGGACTGCTGACAACGGGCAGTGGGTTGGTTAGGTCAACAGCCAGCCCACGCAGGGTTCCCCTGCCAAGTGGCTGTGGACCCAAGGGAACCCCGCGGGAATCCCTGGACCTTCCCAGCTCCTGACAGACGGCACATGCCCTGCAGTAGTTCGCTACATCCCTGTTCATCCGGGGCCAATAATACTGTTTCCGAATACCGGCAAGTGTCTTGCGGACACCCGAGTGCCCTGTCAGAGGATTACCATGTGCGGATTTCAGCACATGTCCCCTGAACGCACTCGGGACCACAAGCCATTTGGTATTCGCGTGTGATCTACCGGTAGGGGGCTGTACAGACTCACTGTACAGTCTCCCACCTTCCCAGTACACCTTGAAAGCGGCCCCGTCTGCGAGGGGCTCAGCGGCTTGCTGCCGGAGCACCTCCAGGTTTGGGTCACTTTGTAGTGCGGCTGAGAATACGGCGCTGTCAGTTTCAGCCAACTGGCTCATGTCACACGAGGCCAGCGGCTGAAAGGTCTCATCCCTGCGGTCAGAGGAGGGGGAGGAGACCGGAACCCCCTCCACCTGTTCTGAGCTCGGGTTCCGAGCAGTGCAGCTGCGCGGTATGGCTAGCACAGGTACACTGTCAGAATGGCACATATTGGCATTACCTACATCATTGTCACAAGCATTTACAACAGTAACAGGAACATTTTCATCACAGACAGTTTGTACAGTAAACTCAGGTACAGTTACAGCATCATCACAACAGACAGTCTGTACATCAAACTCAGGTGCCTTTGAAGCAGGCACTATTGAACCGGGTACCCTTGAACTGGGCACATTTAACCCACCTCCCCCTGGTGCTCCCCCAAGTGTATAAAGTACCTGGTGGTGGGTGGAGAGTCCGTCTCCTTCCGTGAGCGACAAGGCGGTCGTGGCAGGTTCATAGTAGGACACAAGCTTGCCCAAATCAGTCCCTAGCAACACAGGGACTGGGAGATCCTTCATAACCCCAACAACCCTTTCGTGGACCCCTCCCACTCCCCAATCCAGCTTCACTCTGGCGTGGGCTATGTGGAAAAGGGTGCCCTCTACTCCAGTAAGGGCAAGGGATCGGCTGGAGCTGATGCTCTCCTTTGGCACAAGATGTGAGTGAACTAACGTGATGTCAGCTCCGGTGTCTCGAAATCCGGTGACAACTTTGCCGTTCACTCTAACAAGTTGCTGCTGGTCGGTTCGGTCGCGGATTTCCTTTCCGCGGGCAAACAGGACAAAATCGGATGATCCAGGCTGTGGTTCGCTGGCGGGCTGCCTCTGCTGTGGGTGAGGTGCAGGTGATGCAGATGATCCAGGTGCTGGTGGTGTCTGTCTCCGCTCCGGACAGTCGAATTTCATGTGTCCGGGCTGGCGGCAGTAGTGACAGGTGACCTCTCCAGGCGCTGCAGGCCTGGGTGCAGCAGCTGCGCTGGGTGGCCTCTGTGGCGGACGGCTCACAGGGGCAGGAGGGTCTGCCGAGGTATTGGGCTGACCTCCTCTCCAGCTGGATGGGACAGTTCTGCGGGTATCAGCCACCCGGGTAGTTGCAAAAGTCTCAGCAAGGTCTGCAGCGACAGTGGCTGAAGCCGGCCTGCGTTCTAGCACAAACTGTCGTACATCAGCAGGGCAAATGTTCAGAAATTGTTCGAGGACTATCAAGTCCTCCAGGACGCCATAAGACCCTTTAGTGAGGCCTAGTGTCCACTGGCGGAGTGTGGTGAGCAAGCTGCTGGCCACATCTCGGTACGAATCAGAAGACTTTTTCTGCCAGGCCCTGAACTTCTTCCGATAGGCTTCTGGCGTCAGCTGGTACTTAGTAATGATAGCGTCTTTTATAGCAGCATAATCATTATCCTTCTCCGCAGGCAATTCTGCGAAGGCATCAAGCGCTTTGTAGCGCAGCAAAGGTGTCAGATGTCTGGCCCACTGGTCTTGGGACAGACGATACTGACGGCATGCTTTTTCAAAAGACCGCAAAAACAAGTCAATGTCTGTGTCTTTTTCAATATTAGCAAATTTAAATTTTGCACTTACGGGTGCTGCAGCTCCTTCGGCAGGGAGGCTGGGCGGTGAACTCCGGCTGGCCTGTTGAACCTTTGCCATGTTGAGTTCATGCTGTCGTCTCTCCCGCGCCTCGGCAGATTGGCGCTCCCGTTCCTCTCGTGCTTCCATGTACTGCATGTACTTGTCCAGGTCAGTCTCCATCAGCTTTTGTAATGCCTGCTGCATTACCGGGTCAGCACCCATGGACAGTCCAGTACTGGCCAGTTCCGGGCGAGTAATGTCAGAAACTCTGGGATTGGGGTCCATACTGACAGTCTCTGGCGTAACTGTTGCAACAGGGCCCGCAGGATGCTCAACCTCTGTACGCCTAAGATCTTCAGCCTCTGGTTCCCCTTGATTGTCAGATGGGCTGGTATCCACCTCAGCGGACACTCCCGGCTCCCGCAGCATCCCATCTGGACAAGTCTGCTATCAGGTCCCGTTTTGTCTTGCGGAGGATGCCAATGCCCCTCTCTTCGCAAAGATTTTCCAGGTCTGCTAGGCACATGTTCTGGTAGTTCCCGGACATTTCCACGCCAAATAAAATAAAACTTTGGGGAAGGGGTACTGGCTACACAGTCTCTCTGTATATATAAAAAATATATTGCCTTCCAGCTACACCAACGAATTAGTTCGTTTCTCGATAGCGCTAGCGCTATCGCAGATACTTTCAGCACAACACAGGTCCCAACCGCTGCCTAACACTGTCACAGGAGCCCTCAGTGGCTGACCGCACTTAGCCTTCTAAACGATGCCAGCGCACAGATCGTGCGAACTCTGGTCGCAGTCAATGCGCAGGAACCGTTAAGAATTAGCCGCAGACAGCTCAGAAGGGAGCCTGTGAGACACGGGTGATTACAACGTCACCCACTGGTTCAGAGTAAACTGCCACCACCGCGGTTACTATGGGACCGTGGGGCCCACTAACTGACTGACTAATCCTGCGAATAAAACGGTTAAACACACGATATTCTGTCTAGCCAACAACAAACAAACAGTAGCGTATCTTCAGAGACCCGGGATCATTTCTGTGTGTGCTGATAAGCAGGGTAGCGGAAAGTGAATGACTTGGAGAAAGTCGTTTATTCACGCAATATAAATAATTAATATATACAGACAATTATTAAACAGTAATAGCCAGTATGAAAAATAAAAGAAGGGAGAAAAATACTTAGTTCCTGGAAAGATGTCCTTATTGTGGGAAGAATCATAAAGTCCTTGGTTTCAAAGTCCAGAGTTCAGAGTTCAGACCAGGTGGATACCAGCATATCCTCAAGCTGGCATCTGATGAGTGCAAGATGGTTCAGTGTGGAGGACCCTGAGTTTGGGTCCTCAGCCATTCTTATGCCCCTGCTTCAGTAGGAGGGAGTGAGGGCGGGGAGCTATACACCTCCTTCAAAGATGAGATGAGCCCTCCTCTTGTACTGGGGCTAGAAATCATATCTACCCATATATGGGCTCTATCTCACAGAACCGTACAGGTCAGGGCAGATTTACTAATATTTTCAGATCTGCCTCGATGTACCCAGCAGTCTGATACCAAACATGAGGGGTGGGACCCCTGTGGTACCATTAGGGCACTGTTGGACTGCCTAACGGGCAGTCTTTACCTCAGAAGGTTCTGAAATGTTCTCAGAACCAACGCCAGGCAGGGCCCTACCTGCTCTGTTAGTTTGGAGGGTCTGCCAGCCTGGCAACACAGAAAATATGATACATATAGCAATTTATGGAATATGAGAGACCCCTGGGATTTATACCAGGTCATTCCCAGGCAAAGGTTCTTTGAAGTTGGCAGCAGCAAGCCACATGTCGGCTCCCTGCTGGGAAAAGGAGTCGGAGTGTCTGAGTTTCCTCACTCTAAATTGGTTCTGTCATGGTGTTTGTCACCTTATACCTGATGGATGGGCCATCAGCACAGCTTGAAGCCAGGGACTCTCTGGGCCCAGGCTCATTAGCATATCAAAAGAGCCATCCTGCAGTTAAGGTGATGCTATTCCTCTGCTAAGAAAGGACTGCAGACCTCCTACACAATAAATCCAGATTCTATCGATTTGAAGCGCAATCGACGCAGAGAATCGAGTGCGATCGCTTTTCTTCACGGGCGGTTACAGGACGCGCCTGCGGCCCCGCAACCGTCCGTGACAGTGATTTTACTAGTTTAAAAACACAGAATCAAATATTACAGTTTCGAACTGGTTCTATTGTCCGGTCGTTTGTAAGTCTGGTGTTCATAAGTCCGACACTACCGGTATTATGCTTGAAAATTTTTCGTTTTTTATACTTAGGTGGGTGATGCCTCTCTAAGTATTACAGGCCTTTATGTCACCTTTTTTCAAGATCTTAAAAGGAGCACTGTCGATTAACATTTTTTTTTTTAACCTGGGATTGAGAGTGTTCCTGCAGTGCTTGTACATAATGATGTATACATTTCACTTGCTTATCTCTTTTGTTTACTGTATCAAATTCCTTTCACTCTTAACTGACACCAAATCTGACAGCTCAGTGAACCATGGGGGAGGAGCAGGGGCGCCTATACCAATAGGCAGTACAGGCAGCTGCTTGGAGCGGATGTTAGCCAGAAGGCGCCGCCCACCACTACTGTAACTTATTTTTCCCTCTGGAATATTGATTTTTACAGCTACGGAATGCAGGCTCTAGCACGAGTGTCGGTGGAGGAGCGTGACATCACAGGAAGTGCAGAGCCGAGGCAAGGTGGGGAAGTGATCAGGAGTTGAATGGCTTGTGGGACTGGGGAGAAGCAGCTAGAAGCGTGCAGCTGGCAGGGGCTCTGACATGCTGAATGAATCTAAACAGAGACAGTGGCAAGACCAGTAAGCAGTAAGTGATACAGCGTTTCATGTTGGCGATTCATCACCGTTGTATTGTCACTTCACCCTGTCCAGTTGATGCAGAGAAAACTTGAAAGGAAAACTTCCTTATGGCAAAGTGTGAACATAAACAAAGAAAAGGAATGCCCAGAGGTCTGCTTCGGGGTCCTGTGACCAATGAATGCTTTACGATCCTGTGAAGAGCAGTGCACATTATGTACCAGATAAGGCTGATAGGGATACTGTAGGGGTCGGGGGAAAATTAGCTGAACTTACCCGGGGCTTCTAATGGTCCCCCGCAGATATCCTGTGTTGGCGCAGCCACACACCGATGCTCCGGCCCCGCCTCCAGTTCACTCTTGGAATTTCTGACTTTAAAGTCAGAAAACCACTGCGCCTGCGTTGCTGTGTCCTCGCTCCCGCTGATGTCACCAGGAGTGTATAGCAGAAGCCCAGTATGGTCTGTGCCTGCGCAGTACGCTCCTGGTGACATCAGCGGGAAGCGAGGACACGGCAACGCAAACGCAGTGGTTTTCTGACTTTAAAGTCAGAAATTCCAGAAGTGAACTGGAGGCGGGGCCGGAGCATCGGTGAGTGGCTGCGCGGGCGCAGGATGTCTGCGGGGGACCATTAGAAGCCCCGGGTAACTTCAACTCATTTTCCCCCGACCCCCCTACAGTATCCTTTTAAGCAAACAATACCCTCTATGCTAAGATAATTTGTGATGCTAAATAGAGTTCCCTCGAATATTCTGTTTGAAAATACAGTAGTTGGACTGCTTGTAGTGCAGACAAGCACACATACCTTTGATTTTGTTTTTAATACTTTATTTTGCATATTTTACAGCTATTTTCTAAACTTTTCTGGGTCTTGTGGTACATAGGGTTACCAGACAGCTCCCAGTGTGAAGTACTGGTGGGGTATGTGAGACATATAGTGCCTGGTACACACCATGCAATTTCCCGTCAGATAGACTGGTCAAAATCGATATTTTCCGACAGGTGTAATCAGATTTTTAATCATTTTTCTGATCAAGTTTCCAATCACTTCTATAGAAAATTGATCAAAAAATCGATTGGAAATCAGATCAAACCTGTCGGAAATAATCAAATCAACCTGTCTTATCTGATGGAAAATTGCATGGTGTGTACCAGGCATTATATGTAGCCTTTTTAACCACTTGATGACCACAGTGTTAGACCTCCCCCTCCCCCCCCCCCCCCCCCCAAAGACCAGGCCATTTTTGCTGCACTGGGCTGTGCAGGCTTTTCAGCCTCCTGCACAGCCCAGCTAAGGAGCCCAGCGATCGGACTCGCCTCCTTTTTTTTTGCCCCTAAGGGGACGTGCCACCGGAGGTGTCCGATCGCTGCTGCAGTTTGTTTATTTTTTTCCCCTCCACCATCAGAATTGGAACAGGACGGCGATCCGTCCTGCTCTCCGCCTCTCATAGGCATCAGCCTATGAGAGGACTTCGCTCCCCGGCCAATCAGAGGCCGGGGAACCCCGATCTCGTACAGTGCTGCGAGGACCGCAGCGATCTACGCTTGTAAACAAAGGGGATTTCTTCCCCCTTACGTTTACAAGCAGGGCTCTGACCCTGGCCCTGCCTCTAACTTCACCCCATCAGACAGAAAAGGGGGGTGCTGCGCCAGTCTTTTCCTGCCACTTGCCTGTACCCTCCAACTGATTAGGGCCATGCTCCTCTTCAAGCATGAATGCAGCCGCAAAGCGCCTGCGCAAGTACAGCCATTCCTGTGCAGTAAGCCGTATCCGCCTGTGCATGAGCGGCTCTGAGACACTACACAAGCACGACCATGCTCACGTGGGTACAGCAAGGCTCTGCTCATGCTTGAACAGAAGCGCACCGATCAGCAGGTGGGGGGGGGCGCCACAGGGTTTCTTGCCTGGAGTGACAGAAAGTCTAGAGGCGCCCCTGGGAGGAGGAATTCCCCCACACTTCCTCCCTGTATGTGTGAGAAAGCTCTCAGCAGCTGCAGCTGCCTGTGTACTGTGTCCTGTGTCCCTGACTGAAGTGTCTACAGAGAGCAGAGGAAATGTAACTTGTTATAAACATTTGTAATTGTGTGTGACACCACAGCTTTTCAAACTTTTTTTTTGCTTTCAGAGAAAAATACTCTGTAGTCTGATATGCAAAAAACAGCACTGGCTGTGCATTGAAACAGATACCCTTTCTGCAAATGATTTGTTCCAATAGAGCTAAATCATACACACAATGAATTACAGCTTTTGCCTCTGATATTTAACATGAAAAGTAGGAAAATGTTTACACAGCTACTTAGACATTATTTATACATTGTCATTTTAGAACACTTGGGTATTGATAGTATTCCTTTAACAATAATTTCTTCCTTACATTCTGCTGAAGTTTTCCTCGGTCCAGATCTTCATCAAAATAGGATGCAAAGTGATCGACTACAACATATTTTTTTTTTTACTTTAAAGGAAAGGTTCAGGGAGGGTGGGTAAAAAATAAAAATCAATTTCCACTTACCTGGGGCTTCCTCCAGCCCGTGGCAGGCAGGAGGTGCCCTCGCCGCCGCTCCGCAGGCTCCCGGTGGTCTTCGGTGGCCGACCCGACCTGGCCAGGCCGGCTGCCAGGTCGGGCTCTTCTGCGCTCCAAGGCCCGGAACTTCTGCGTCCCACGCCGGCGCGCTGACGTCATCGGACGTCCTCCGGGCTCTACTGCGCATGCGCAGTAGTTCTGCGTCTGCGCAGTAGAGCCCGGAGGACGTCCGATGACGTCAGCGCGGCGGCGTGGGACGCAGAAGTTCCGGGCCTTGGAGCGCAGAAGAGCCCGACCTGGCAGCCGGCCTGGCCAGGTCGGGTCGGCCACCGGGAGCCTGCGGAGCGGCGGCGAGGGCACCTCCTGCCTGCCACGGGCTGGAGGAAGCCCCAGGTAAGTGGAAATTGATTTTTATTTTTTACCCACCCTCCCTGAACCTTCCCTTTAAACGCTCCCTCAAAACCCACTTTTTCTGACAAGCATATTCTCTAACTTAGGCCATGTACCCACTAAATAACCTAATTACGTACTGCCTGTACATATACTGTATACTTCCCCCACCTCTTGTTTCCACCCCATTCCTTTAGATTGTAAGCTCACAAGGGCAGGGCTCTCACCCTTTTGTGTCATGGACTGTTATTAATTTAATAGCTTGCACTCTGTTAGACATTTATACATTTTAGTCATCATGTTAAATCAAATTGTAATCAGCAGTGCTGTATCTTGTATCAGTGTTCATATTTGATGTATATCATTGTCTGTATCATTATGTATCCCTTGTTTGTTTTCTTACATTGTACAGCGCCACGGAATATGTTGTCGCTTTATAAAAAAATAATAATAATAATATTTTTAACTCGGTACTTCCTCCTTCTGGTAAATTACCAGGTTACTCGAGAGAGCACCTAATAAATGGCTTAAGTTGTTGCTCGCAGCGAACACCAGGTGCGACTCGGATCGAACGTTAAGAATGAAAGTCGTTTAGAAATCCATCTACGGTTTCACTGCTGCTACCCCATCGTTCTCCCATTGATTGGAAAGGCCGGGAAACGCAGGCGTTTAACATTACTGTGAACCTAGCCGGAGAAAAAAACATCACCGGTGATGGGTAAAACATTCTCATATCATCCAAATCTCCGCTGACCCAGTGAGATAATTAAATTTACCCCACCAAAGCCTCTAGCAGCTGTTTAATTAAGTAGATGCCAGCTAATTTATCAACAGCTGCTGGAGTGGTCCCATATCTTTCCTTGTCTATCAGCGAAAATGTACCTGTCAGGAAACTGCACTCTGTATCCAACTTGTGCTGATGGGTAAGGCTACGTACACACTTGAGATAAAAGTCTTTGGAAAAGGCAAGATCACAGACCAATGTTACCACCTTCCATGTAGTATGAGAGCCATACTCTACAGAGTCTATTCTATGGAGCTGAACTCCTCATCAGATAAAAATCTTTGCAAGATGCTGCACACAAAGATGCTGTACACATTCAAAAGATCAGTATCTGCAAATGATCAGTATCTGCAAAAGATCAGTATCTGCAAAAGATCAGTATCTGCAAAAGATCTGTTCCTGCAAAAGATCCGTTCCTGCAAAATGCATTCATAGTCTATATCTGCAAATCCTCATACACACCTTGTTTAACAGACATTCATTTGCAGATCTGAAGATCCATCCTGGTGGATCTGATTTGCAGATGAATGTCTGTTAACCTCCCTGGCGGTTTATTTATTTTGCCAGGGAGGCTGCAATGTGGTTTTTTTTTAATAAAAAAAAAAATATTTCATGCAGCCAACTGAAAGTTGGCTGCATGAAAGCCCACTAGAGGGCGCTCCTGATGCGTACTTTCAATCGCCTCCGGCAATCGAAAGTAACAAGATAGGCCGCAATGAGCGGCCTATCTTGTTTCGCTTTCCTCGTCGCCATGGCGACGAGCGGAGAGACGTCATGGACGTCAGTCGACGTCCTGACGTCAGAGCCACCCGATCCAGCCCCTAGCGCCGGCCGGAACTGTTTGTTCCGGCTGCGCTGGGCTCGGGCGGCTGGGGGGACCCTCTTTCGCCGCTGCACGCGGCGGATCGCCGCGGAGCGGCGGCGATCGGGCAGCACACGCAGCTGGCAAAGTGCCAGCTGCGTGTGCTGCTTTTTTCAGAACCGAAATCGGCCCAGCAGGGCCTGAGCGGCGACCTCCGGCGGCATACCCCGAGCTCAGCTCGGGATTACCGCCAAGGAGGTTAAACAATGTGTGTATGAGGATCTGCAGATATAGACTATGAATGCATTTTGCAGGAACGGATCTTTTGCAGGAACAGATCTTTTGCAAATACTGATCTTTTGAATGTGTACAGCATCTGTGTGTGCAGCATCTTGCAAAGATTTCTGTCTGATGGGGAGTTCAGCTCCATAGAATAGACTGTGCAGAGTATGGCTCTCATACTACATGGAAGAAGTTTTGAATCAGGATGATACCATTTATTGGCTAACTTAGAGATGGATAAACAGTGAGCTTTCGACTTATAAAAAGCCTTCGTCGGACTGGTTCCTGACCAAAACTGAAAAACAGTGCTGCTCGGATACCCCTTTTCAAAATCCGGATCCGACCCCGCTGTCCGATCCGGGTCGGATATCCGAATTCAAAATTTTCCGAACCGAATCCGATTCGGATATCCGACCGTAGTATCCGACCGGATTCGGATATCCGGGTTTAATCCCGGAAGTGGCCTTTAAATTGCTTTAAAAAGGTTTTTTAGGGTATATGAGGCATGTAGCATCATAATTTTGAAAAGGGAAACACTGATGATGTGGGGACTTAAAATCCCCCCCCCCCAAAAAATGGCTGTCAATCAACATCAGAGTGGTATCTGGAAGCAGTCGTACTGCCGCAGTTGGGGCCTCCCCACAACTCGGACAGCACAGACACCTCCAAAAAAATTACACAGCTATTGTGTTTAGATAGTTGACCATGGCACTGTTGTAGGTACCACGGCACAGTAAAAAATTAGGAGAGGTTCCGGGAAGCGGTCGTACTGCCGCAGTTGGGGCCTCCCCACAACTCGGACAGCACAGACACCTCCAAAAAAATTACACAGCTATTGTGTTTAGATAGTTGACCATGGCACTGTTGTAGGTACCACGGCACAGTAAAAAATTAGGAGAGGTTCCAGGAAGCGGTCGTACTGCCGCAGTTGGGGCCTCCCCACAACTCGGACAGCACAGACACCTCCAAAAAAATTACGCAGCTATTGTGTTTAGATAGTTGACCATGGCACTGTTGTAGGTACCACGGCACAGTAAAAAATTAGGAGAGGTTCCAGGAAGCGGTCGTACTGCCGCAGTTGGGGCCTTCCCACAACTCGGACAGCACAGACACCTCCAAAAAAATTACACAGCTATTGTGTTTAGATAGTTGACCATGGCACTGTTGTAGGTACCACGGCACAGTAAAAAATTAGGAGAGGTTCCAGGAAGCGGTCGTACTGCCGCAGTTGGGGCCTCCCCACAACTCGGACAGCACAGACACCTCCAAAAAAATTACACAGCTATTGTGTTTAGATAGTTGACCATGGCACTGTTGTAGGTACCACGGCACTCCAAAAAAATTACACAGCTATTGTGTTTAGATAGTTGACCATGGCACTGTTGTAGGTACCACGGCACAGTAAAAAATTAGGAGAAGTTCCAGGAAGCGGTCGTACTGCCGCAGTTGGGGCCTCCCCACAACTCGGACAGCACAGACACCTCCAAATAAATTACACAGCTATTGTGTTTAGATAGTTGACCATGGCACTGTTGTAGGTACCACGGCACAGTAAAAAATTAGGAGAGGTTCCAGGAAGCGGTCGTACTGCCGCAGTTGGGGCCTCCCCACAACTCGGACAGCACAGACACCTCCAAAAAAATTACACAGCTATTGTGTTTAGATAGTTGACCATGGCAGGTACCACGGTTCAAAAAATAAGAACCTGGCTTCATGAAGATGGAGTCAGGAGGTTGTGGTGGTAAAGGTTGGTGAAGCAGGCATAGTGATTACCACTCAGCCACTTCATTTCCCCCCTCTTGCCAACAACAGGGGCCAGGAACTCACCAACCGCCCAAGCCTCGTTCATCTTTAAAAAAGTCAGTCTGTCCACAGACTGGCCTGACAGACAAGAGCGCTTCTCAGTGACCACGCCACCGGCCGCACTGAAGCACCTTTCCGACATAACGCTGGAAGGCGGGCAGGACAGCACTTCCAGGGCGTATTGCGCCAGCTCGCCCCAGATATCCAGGTGCTTCACCCAGTACTCCAAGGGGTCCACAGGGGTGTCGGTGTCAAGCACGCTATAGGACCCCATATAGTCGGCCACCATCCGGGTCAGGTGCTGGTTCTGGCTTTGAGAGCCGGATGCTGCTGCAGGCACCTCCTCTGTAGGCAGCGGTACTGGTGTGGCATAGAGCGCCTTTGTCAGAGACAGCAGGTTTGTTGGGCGCCTGCTGATGCTGGATGCAGGCACCTGCTGCTGTGCTGGCTGGACTGAGACAGCAGGGGGGGTGGGAGTCCGGGGGAAGGCTTCCTCCAAGCGCCGAACCAGAATCCGCTGCAAGTCCCTGATTCGGCGCACAGGGTCTCCTCCTACAGGCAGGAACTGAGCCAGCTTCCCCTTCAGCCGTGGGTCCAGCATCAGGGTGATCCAGATGTCCTCCCGAGCACTCATCTGCTTCACCCTTGGGTCTTTGCGCAGGCACTGCAGCATGTGCACTGCCATGGGGAAGAGGGCTGTCATCTCTGCTGACCTATCATCTTCTGCACCGCTGACAGTGCTGTCGTCCTCCTCTGATTCCGGAGCCTCATCTTGCTCTCTCCACCCCCGCACTACTGCAGCTGCACTCCGCTGTGCCCCCTCCTCTTCAAGGTCAGGGACCTCCAACTCCTCCAAGTCCTCCTCCAACTCCTCCGAATCCTCCTCCTGCTGCACAGAGGTGGACTGCGAAGTTTGCTGCTGCTGCTCCTGCTGGATCAAGGCTTCCTCTCCCACTTCCAGCAGAGCATCGAGGGCCTTGTCCAGCATGCACACAATGGTCAACCACTCACACAGCGACGCATGGTCCCGGCTGACCATGTTGGTGGCCTCCAGGAAGGGTGCCAGCACAAAGCACACCAGCTGCATTTTTCCCCACTCAGCAGGGCGGATGATGTCTGGGAGGTGGGTGGTGCCGGTCCCCAACAAGTTGGCATCCATGGTTGCTCTGGCCAGGTACAGGTTGACAGCCCGCCTCTGTTCAACCAGACGTTCCAACATCGCCAGGGTGGAATTCCAGCGTGTTGGAACGTCTATAATGAGGCGGTGCTGTGGGAGGTTCAGCTCCAGCTGCACGGCTGTAAGGGTCGCTGTGGCACTACCCGAGCGGCGAAAATGACCCACCGTTTTCCTTGCCGCTCCCAAAAGAGTGTCCATCCCCTGGTAGGTGTGCAGGAATTTCTGCACCACTAGGTTCAGGACGTGGGCCAGACAGGGGATGTGGGTGAGGTTTCCCCGCTGGATGGCGGCAACCAAGTTTGCCCCATTGTCGGCCACCACCTCTCCGACTCTGAGGCCTCTGGGGGCCAGCCAACTCCTCTCTTGCTCTCGGAGCTTGGCCAAGACGTGGTCTGCCGTCAGCTTGTTCTTGCCCACCGTGACCATCTGCAGCAGTGCTTGGCAGTGGTGGGCCTTCACGCTGCTGCTGAGGCGGGGTTGTTTGGCGGCGGATGGAACCGGATCAGAGCTGGAAGCTGCTGCACTTCCCCTGACCCTGCTGCGGGGTGGCACCACCCACCGGGGTGATGATGCTGCTGTCTCCTCTTCACCCCCTTCCACCAAACTGACCCAGTGCGCGGTGAAGGACAAATTGCGGCCTGTCCCGAACCGGCTGCTCCATGAGTCCATTGTCACATGGACACGTGCACCAAGCGCATGATCCAGCCCACGCTCCACGTTGGCCTTCACAAAGAGGTGCAGTGCTGGGATGGCCTTGCGTGCGAAGTAGTGCCGGCTGGGGATTGGCCAATCCGGCGCTGCGCACTGCAGGAGCGCACGCATCCGGCTCCCCTCCTGCACAAACGAGTACGGGAGGAGCTGGGAGGACATGGCCTGTGTCAGCAAGCCGTTCAGCTGGCGTATGCAACGGCTGCCGGGAGGCTGAGCCCTGACCACAAAAGAGTCACTCAGCAGGGTCTGGTGGTGGGGGCGTTTTAGGCTTGCACGTGAAGCCGAGGAGAGAGCAGAGGAGACCACTGAGGAGGACTGGCTGCCTGAACAGGCCTCAGTGTCAGCAGGAGTGGCAAAGCTGGTTATAGTGCTCTGACCTCTGCAAGGGCCAGCGCCAGCTTCCTTCAGCCTCTTGAATTCCTGATGCTCAGGTTTGTGCTTATTGCCCAGATGGTTTATGAAGCTGGAGGTGCCATAACTGGAGGGGTGAGACCCTCTGCTCAGCTTCATATGGCATAATTTGCACGTTACAAATTTGCTATCCAGTGAGGGCAGATGGAAAAACTGCCATATTGGGGATTGGAGTTTTCCCTTACGTGGCTCAGAACGGGATGCTGCTGTGGATTTTCTCCCGGTGGTGGTTGGGGCCTGGGGTTGAGTGGTGTGGCTGGTGGTAGTCGTGCCACTGACAGATGGAGCAGCAGCCTGCGGGTCACGTATTCCATGCCCACTGCTGCTCCTGCCAATCCCTGCAATGCTCAACCTGCGTGCCAGACCCACTGACTCCTCCTCCTCAGAGTCAGAGCTGACATGCCCCTCCGGTCGCTGGTAGTCCGGGTCCTTCACCTCATCATCAAACTCCCCTTCGTCAAACTGCTGGGATGATGAGCCCGCCTCAAGCTCCTCTTCTGCTGACACATCATGGACGGGCTCCCCCCCAACAATTACTGTCAGCATCTCAGACTCTTCTGTAAAGCCAATTTTGCTGAGAATATTTTCTCTAGGGCTAGGACTGGTGGTGGTGGCCTCAGTGGCGTAGCTAAGGAGCTGAGGGCCCCGATGCAAGTTTTACAATGGGGCCCCCCAAGCACTTTATACATAACAATTGATACGGCGCACCAAAACCTGCCAATGGCAACTACAGTGTCAGAGGTGCAAGAAGGGGATGGGGGACAGCTAGTTAATGATTACCACTATTCAAAGTATCTATAGAAGTGATTATTATGAGCACAGGACCAATAGAGAGCAAATACTGCAGTTGAAGGAAGGCCTCTCGGGGCCCCTCTGGCCCAAGGGCCCCGATGCGGTCGCAACCTCTGCACCCCCTATTGCTACGCCCCTGGGTGGCCTCACTGTCACTGGCTTGCTCCTCGTCATGCGCCATCTGCTGCATCACAGACGCGGCGTCCTTCTCCTCCAATCTGCGCCGCTGACCCTGCTTGAAAATTGACGCAACACGCTGCTGAGTCTCTGCAGCGTGACTGCCAGTGGGTAGCAGCGGAATGACTGATGCGGCACAACTGCTGCCAGAGGCCGCAATGTTGCTCACTCTCCTTTTGGCCTTGCCCCTCCCCCGGCTGACACTGCCAGTGCCAGACATAGTACAAGACTCACTGATGAGTCGACGTCACAGATGATGTGTGTGGGCCCGGGGTACTTGGTGCACTTTTATTATTGGCGGCGGGCTTGGAAATTATCAGCAGATTGACAGACAGGAGCAGAGTACAACAGCTAAACACACTGACACTGCTCACTCAGCAGCACAGCAGCAATAATCTGTAGTACTAGCACTGTCTGCAACTACACAATATAAAACCACAGTAGCAGTAGTAATAGCAGCCCAGTCAGCAGCAAGGAGCCTGGAGTGTGTGCACACAGACACAGCACACACAAAGACACAGGACCTAGTAGCAGGCACAGGCAGCTGCTGCAGCTGAAAGACTGACTGACAAGACTGACTGACACTAACAAATTACACAGACTAGCTAAGCTAACTACAACACAGTAAAACAGTAAAACCAGAAGGTGTTTTAGTGTTAAAACGCTGGGTTATCACTGGGATAATGTACTTGCTTCAGCCAAACACACTGGACAACCTATCACAGTGGTAGTCACAAAGCAAGGACGAGATTATTAACATGGCCCCCTCCTTATATACAGGAGGGACTGGCCAAGGTTCCCCTCTGTGATTGGGTGCTTGGGCTTAGGCTGGGAGCGCTCTGATTGGCTGAATGACGTCATGGACGTCATCTCCATGGTTACAGTACCCGGATTCGGATATCCGACCGGTATCCGCGGGTATCCGGGTTATGCGACCAACTATCCGCATAGAGCTATCCGGATTACCGTCCAGATATCCGGAATCCGGATCCGATCGGATAGGCCTAAAAAGTTCGGATATCCGAGTCTACTCGGATATCCGGTATCCTGATGAGCAGCACTGCTGAAAAACACAGCTTATATACACTGACATACAGAGGAGAAACATTCTTTAGCAAACATAAATGTAATTAGATGCCTTAACTGTTACTGAGGAGGCTTTCCCAGGCATCCTATCTAAATTGATAAGATCAATAGAATCCTCAACATGACATAAAGCAGACTCTGGTGATGGGGAGACATCGTAAATTCCGAATTCAAATGGTAACTGGCCTGGTTACATGCACCATTAATTCTAAGCTTAATGGCTCATACTCACGGGCTACAATTGTCGCCGCAAAACGGGGCGCGCGCGTGTTGCGGCGACAGGTCGCCCGTGAGTATGCGATGTTGCACGTGCGCGCACCCCGAACCGTCGCTCGTCACTGATGTCGCCAGGCGATTGACGCGGTTGACAGTCGCCGCCGCAATTCCGCCGCAACTGTCGCTAGTTTGCGTGGGTATGCGGACTAGCGACAGCAACAAGCAGTAAATACCTTGGGCTTCCGGCGGGGGGAGGAGCAACAGCGACAGCTTCCGCCACATCAGTTGCCAGGTCCCTCCGCCGTGTCTATGCGGAGGGACCTGGCAACGAGCTGTCGCTGGCCTGTTGCGCACACGCTCCCGTGTGCTAGAGACAGTCCACAAATGTGCCTCGTGAGTATGAGGCATAAGAGAATTGTGGCATTTAAAGCCAGAGCCAGCACCTGAAAGCAAATAAAATGAATAGTGACAGTGAATTCCATCTTACACACTATATGGCACAAAAATTAATGCAAAGATAGAAAAATTAAAATTAAAACAATTGTGGCATTTAAAACCAATTGTACCAGCACAAGAAGTTAGAGTCCTTGTTTAAATCATCTTCTCTTCTACAGTTTTGAACCAATGTATAAACTTAGTTTCTTGTGTTAGTCTCATGTTTCCCGATTTGAAGCCACCCATTAATACAGTGACGCGACAATCGCTTAAACTGTGTCCAGGTAAACAAAAGTGTGTTGGTATTGGGAGATCAGTATATTTTGTAATATCCTTTTTCCTGCTGTTAATAGTGGATCTGTGGTGTGTCATGCGATCACGCAGTGGTTGACTTGTTTCTCCCACGTAAATTCCTTTGCACACGTGATCACGTATACCACATTAGATGAGTCGCAGGAAAAGGTGCCTTGTACTTTGTATTCCTGTTGTGTACCTGGTATTAGTATCCTGTCAGTGGAATGGATGTGTTTACAGGTCCCACACTTTTTCCCTCGGCAGGGGAATGTTCCATTCTGTTCTTGCCTATTTAAGGCACTCCTCACTATCATCTGCTTAAGATTGGGTGGCTGTCGGAACGCTATGAGGGGAGGTTCAGGGAATATCTTTTTCAGTCTCTGATCCTTGTGTAGAACAGGATGAAGTTCTTTTGCAATTTTTCTTAAGATTTCCAGGCGTGGGTTGTAGGTTACTACCGGTGGGACACGGCTCTCTTCCTGGCTCTGCTTGTACTCCAGGAGCTGAGTCCTAGGGATGTTGTTAGCTTTCTTGATTTGAGTCTCAGCCATTAGAGGATTGTATCCCTGTTTTATGAAATTCTTCTTCAGGTAATCCAGATGTTTGTCTTTGTCATCCTTGTCAGAACAGATCTGATTCCATCTTATTGCCTGGCTGTAAATTATGGAATTCTTTATATGTTTGGGGTGGAAACTGTCATACCTGAGGTATGTGGGATGATCCGTCGGTTTGCGGTACATGGACGTTTGTAAGCTGTTCTCTCTGATGTATATGGTGGTGTCAAGAAAGTTAATCTCCCTGTGAGAGTAGCTCAATTTCAGTTTGATTGTGGGATGGAAGGCATTGAAGTTCCTGTGAAATTGGATAAGATCCTCCTCACTTGCAGACCAGATGATCAAGAAGTCGTCGATAAAACGGAAGTAGGCCATGGGTTTTATATGACAAGTATTCAGGTATTCTTCTTCAATCTTTGCCATGAAGAGATTTGCGTACTGTGGTGCAAACAGTGAGCCCATTGCCACTCCCATTTGCTGTAAATAGAGGTCCTCCCCAAAAGTGAAATAATTGTGGGTGAGAACGAATCTCATTAGTCCAGCAATTGAGTTTATAGGTGTGCCCAAACCTTGAAGATATTTGCGACAGGCCGCAATACCATCATTGTGGGGAATGTTGGTGTACAGAGACTCTACATCCATAGTGGCAAAAATGGTGCCTCCAGGCACTGGGCCAATGGCTGCCAGTTGGTTCAGGAGGTGTGTAGTATCCTGTATGTAGCTGGGTCTTTTACAGACTAGAGGCTTCAAAATGTTTTCCAACCACCCTGAGATATTCTCTGTGAGAGTTCCATCCCCTGAGATTATGGGCCTGCCTGGGTTCCTCTCTTTGTGGACTTTGGGAAGCATGTAAAAGCAGGCAGTTCTCGGCTTTTCCGGGATAAGAGTCTGTACATGAAGCCTGGTGTTTACGGGCAATTTCTTTACCATCCTATTGAGTGCCATCCTGTGCCTTTTTGTTGGGTCCTCCTGTAATTTGGCATAGTGCATGGTGTTAGACAACTATCTTTGTGCCTCCTGGATATAGTCACTGGTGTTACTACATGGAGTGAGGTAAAATTGGTCTGTGATCTTTCATTTTCCAAAGACTTTTATCTCAAGTGTGTATGTAGCATTAGTGAAATCTGCACAGAAAGGATACGCAGTGCAGAAAAATATGAGAGGAGGAAAAAGAAGACAATGGAAGGTAATGGCACAAGTATCTTTTTTAAAATCGCCGGCGCTTAAAAATAAAAAGCAAAACGCCCTAGATGTGAACAAACCCTCAAGGAAGTTAAGTTGGAAGAGCCATTTGTAAAAAAAAATCCATACATGCAATGCCCAAAACATTGTGCTTTGCTATATACTGCAAATTTATGATCCTACGCTTTGAATAAATACTGACAGACCCTTCATTGTGAAGACTCGCCCCTTCCTCAGTAACAGAGCAGAGAATGCAACTTATTCCTTCAATACAAGTGTCTGTGAATAGAGAGAAAACCACAATGCAAGGTCCATTGGAAACACAATAACTCCATCCATATCAAGGTTACTTCTCCATACTCTCTACAAAGCTCAAGGTTATTACAGCTTTGATTCCCCAGTGAATTGCTTGATGACAGTTTGCAGATCCAGGTGGGTGTTTTGTATGTAGAAATAAGGCAAATACAAGACCTTCACAACCCTGCAAAGGAAAGACTATAGCTTTAAGTGTTTGGGGAATCACATATTTAAAGCGGACCTGATGTCCATCCCCCTCCCCCCCCCCCCAAAAAAAGTTTTACTTACCTGGGGCTTCTGCCAGCCCCCTGCAGCTGACCTGTGCCTGCGCGGTTTCTAACGATCCTCCGTTCCCCCGCCGCGGCTCAGTTTCGGCCAACTTACAAATCGATGTCCACTGCGCCTGCACGGCCCTGGCGTGCACATTTTCATTCGCTGGGTGCGTCCTACGCAGGACGAGAACCTACGCAGGATGCTCTCACGCAGGATGCTCCCAGCTACGGGAGCGCGAACGAGGATGTGCGCGGCCAGGGCCGCACAGGCACAGTGGTCGGCGACTGAAGAAAGTGAAACGAAGCCACAGCGGGGGACCAAAGGATTATTTGGTGGCATGGGCACAGGGCGGCTACAGGAGTTGGCAGAAGCCACAGGTAAGTGAAATTCTTTTTTTTACATAACTAATATGTTGGCGCTTTATAAATACAATAAATAAATAAATACTTCAGGTTTCCTTTAAAGGGGTTCTGTGGGGTGGGTTGAAAATAAAAATGGACACTTACCTGGGGCTTCTACCGGCCCCCTACAGCTGTAATGTCCCACGCCGTCCTCCAATGATCCTCCGTTCTCGGTCTAATTGCGATCCTAATAACGTGTGCTCGTCCCCGCACGCGTCATCAGGAGCTTACTGCGCAGTACAAGAAAACTTTGTACTGCTCCTGCAAGCTCCCCCCCCCCCCCCCCATAGAACACCTTTAAAGAGAACGCGAGGTGGGTTTGAAGAATGCTATTAGGACTCAAAGGCTGGTTCTACATACTATCACCAGCCTCTGTGTCTGTACTGTCCCACCCCCCAGGCCCCCCCTGCGCTCTGCTGCCCTCCACAAAAAAAAACACCATTCTAGCGACATGCAGCTTGTTGCTAGCTGGCTGTTTACCTTATGTCTGCCATTCAACGTCGCTCCCCCACCCCCTCTTTATCGCGGCTCTCATGTGCACTCCTACCCTCCCCGCCTCCGTAAGCTGATTGGAGGAAGCTTACAGAAGTGGGGAGGGGCGATATAGAGGAGGCGGGGGAGCGGCGGTGAATGGCAGACATAAGGTAAACAGCCAGCTAGCTGGTGTTTTTTTATGGGGGACAGCAGAGCACAGTGTGGGGGGTGGGGGGGGGGGGGGACAGTACAGACACAGAGGCTGGTGATAGTATGCAGAACCAGCCTCTGTGTCCTAATAGCATTCTTCAAACCCTCCTTGGGTTCTCTTTAAAGGACAACTGAAGCAAGAGGGATATGAAGGTTTTACCAGTGTTCAGTGGTGGAAGTGCAGACTAGTGCCACAATGCAGCCAATACCATCTGTTTTAAGGTGGCCACACACCATACAATTTTTTAAATATCTGTTCAATTTAAGAATTGCAATCAATTCTTCTGACTGATTGTAACATTTCAAAAATCTGACCAATGTACCACACACCTATGTTCAATTTTTCCCGAATTATGATAAAAATGATTGGATACTCTGACAAAATTGCTAGGGTGTGTATATTAATAAATTGGCAATCTAACACACACCATACTATCTTTAGAAATATTGAAGAAAAATATCTGGCAATCCCGGATCGAGAAAAATCAAAGAAAACGAGAAATCCGATCGGATTTTTCAGTCGAATGAGTAAAGTATATTCTATGTAGACATGAATATTCTGCCTGTAGTTATAAACACTAACCTGTTTTATAGTGTTGTCCGGATCATGAACGATTCGGATCTTTGATCCGAATCTATTTTGTGAGTCGAATCATCCGAATCATCAAAATGAGTGATTCGGATCGCAAAAGGGGCGGGGCCAGGAGCGACACGCCCCCTCCCAGCGGGCAGCGGGGTCCTGGAAGCAGAGCAGAGATGGATGTTGGAGGGGACTCAGGGGAGCCAGCCCTGCAGGGACAGGTAGAGGGGACATGGGTGCCACTGCCAGTGCCAGATATGTGTAGAGCACACATAATGGCTGCAATATGCTGCTCATTATAGGCTGTCTGTTCCGTAGTTGTGCATAGAGAACACATGGGAAACTTTTGGCTCAGCTCAGCACAGCTCAGTAACTTTGCAGGCACTCTGATTTCAGCGCAATATGATCCTCCTACACTCGTTCTAAACAGCTGCACTTATCTTCTGGGAATGCTTTCTTTCACTGTGCGACACAGATGAACATATAGGTGAAATACATGTAAAGTATATGATTGCAGCATGTGGGTATTGTGTGCAAACAAACATTTCTGCTCTCTGCTCGTCCCTCCTCCCTTCTCTGTCCACTCCCTGCCCTCTGTCCATCTTCTCCCCTTCTCTGTGTGTCCACCCCCTCCCCTTCTCCTGTCCACAGACCTGTCCTGCTGTTCATTTCACCCCCGAATGCTTCGGTAGTAAAATGATCCGAGATTCGGATCAAAGATCCGGATCTTTTCAATGATCCGATTCGAATCATCCGGATCATTGAAAAGATCCGAACTTCCCATCTCTACTGTTTTAAACAGAGGCGAGACACAAACATGAAGTTCAGTTGATGTCCAACTTTAATATGAGAGAGCATCAGCCAGGCCCTGGCTCTCCTCAGAACATTGTAATCATGTCAGAGCTCCCTCTAGTGGCAGTCATATTAGTATTGTGCTGTTGGGAGGTCTGTCAGGAAAGATGCCATATTTATTTCCAGTTGTCTGATTAGCCTGATGATGATCCTTTTAGCCATAGACCCTAAACAACCAGGCAGCAGATCAGGCTTTTCTGACTTTATTGTCAGAAATCTGGCAAGATTAGCAGCATGGTGCATGTTTATTTCTGGTGTGATTCAGACACTACTGCAGCCAAATAGATCAGCGGCATTGACAGGCAACTGGTATAAATAAATATGGCTATATTCTTCTCACTTCAGTTGTCCTTTAAAGAGTAAAAGGCAGACATAAGAATGAATTCCAGTTAATAAAATAAAAAGAATGACACTTACTATTACTTCTTGTTTGATGCAGCAGCTGTTGGTTTCTGTATTCAGTAACATGGAAAGCACCACAGTGGGTCTGAAAGGAACATCTTGGGCATGCCCACAGTAGCCCCGGCCGTGATCGGGAGTGCGATCAGTGGGTGCAGGGCCGGCCTTAGGTTTCACAGCGCCCTGAGAGAAACCTGATTTTTGTGCCCCCCCTTTATCCTCTTCCCGCAAGCGCACACACACGCACTCACACACACACAGGCCCATATGCAATTCACCTTCTCTCCTGAGTTACCTCCTAGGACAGTGGTTCCCAAACCTTTTTGACGTTGTGACACATCATGCCAAATGCTCAGATCTCCGTGACAAGTCACATATGTATAATAGAAAAAATACTATTAATAACCATGCATGGATGGAAAGAGTGCATATATACTTAAAAATGAAGGCTAGAATCTTTCAGGAATATTAATAAAAACAATCAGTGGGACAGTTAGCCCCCCACCCCCCATTTAGAATGATAGCACAGCACCGACAATTTGCACCACACGTTATAGCCGCAGGTCGCCCCCCAAAAAAACGCCCTCACACTAAGTATAGACAGGTATAGGTGCCCCCAGTATAGGATCTCAAGTGTAGGTACCCTCAATATAGGTTGCCATATGCTTGGCAACCTATATTGAGGGTACCTACACATGAGATCCTATACTGGGGGCACCTATACCTGTCTATACTTAGTGCCCCCAGTATAGGAAGTCAGTTGAAGGTCTCCATCGCAACCATAGGTAGCCAAGCTTAGGTGCCTCCGGCATAGGTAGCCAGGTGTTGGTTCCCTCAGTAAAGGTAGTCAGCTATAGGTGCCCCCAGTATAGAAAATCAGGTGGAGGTGCCCTCAGTATAGGTAACCAGCTATAGGCGCCCCCTTGGAAGCCGGCGCCCTGAGCAACCGCTCCGGTTGCTCAGGTCAAAGGCCGGCTATGAGTGGGTGCATCGAGAGGACAGAGCATGTCACCTTGCTTTAACTGGGTCTAGTCCGAGCTTTGAATGGGGGTAGGGGGAGAAGGATGAAGCACCAAGACGGAGGGGATGTCGTCAAAGCAGAGGGGCCACAGAGCTTATGGGGGTACTGAAGAGTGGGCCCCAGGTATGAAATTGTGTTTTATGCCAGATAAAAACAAAGTGATGTTCAGTCTTTAAGCAAAGCCAACTACTGAGAGAGCAGCCCTTGCAATGGCAGAGGGACTTCAATCTGTTACTTTCCCTTCCTCCAATACAGGGCCATCTTCACAGCTGGTGTTGTCCACACTTATTAGGAGTAATGGAGGTCAAGCTGGCAACACATACTGGGGGTGGGGGGAGTCAAGGCAGCCACACTTGTTATGGGTGGGTGGAGTCATGCTGGCCACACTTGTTAGGGGTGGGGGGAGTCATGGTGGCCACCCTTGTTAGGGGTGGGGAAGTCATACTGGACACACTTGTTATGAGTGGGGGGAATCATGTTGGCCACACTTGTTAGGGGTGGGGGGAGTCATTCTGGCCACACTTGTTATGGGTGGGGGGAGTCATGGTGGCCACACTTGTTAGTGGTGGGAGGAGTCATGCTGGCCACACTTGTTAGGGGTGGGGGGAGTCATGTTGGCCACATTTGTTAGAGGTGGGAGGAATCATGGTGGCCACACATATTAGGGTTGGTGGAGTCATGGTGGCCATACTTGTTAGGGGTGGGGGGAGACATCTTGGCCACATTTGTTAGAGACGGGGGAAGTCATGCTGGCCACACTTGTTAGGGGTGGGGGGAGTCATGTTGGCCACTTTTGTTAGAGGTGGGAGGAATCATGGTGGCCACACATATTAGGGGTGGGGGAGTCATGGTGGCCATACTTGTTAGGGGTGGGGGGAGACATCTTGGCCACATTTGTTAGAGACGGGGGAAGTCATGCTGGCCACACTTGTTAGGGGTGGGGAGAGTCATGGTGGCCCCACATGTTAGTGGTGGGAGGAGTCATGCTGGACACATTTGTTAGGGGTGGGGGAAGTTATGCTGGCCACACTTGTTAGGGGTGAGTAGAGTCATGGTGGCCACACATGTTATGGGTGGAAGGGCCATGGTGGCCACACTTGTTAGGGGTGGGTGGAGTCATGGTGGTCACACTTGTTAGGGGTGGGGAGAGTCATGGTGGCCACACTTGTTAGGGATGGGGGGAGTCATGCTGGCTACACTTGTTACGGTTGAGTAAGTCATGGTGGTCACATTTGTTAGGGGCGGGGGGAGTCATGCTGGCCACGCTTGTTAAGGGTAGGAGGAGTCATGCTGCCCACACTTGTTAGGGGTGGGAGGAGTCATGGTGGCCACACTTTTTAGGGGTGGCTTTTTTAGGGGTGGGAGGAGTCATGGTGGCCACACTTGTTATGGGTGGGGGAGTCATGCTGGCCACACTTGTTATGGGTGGAGAAGTCATGGTGGCCACGCTTGTTAAGGGTGGGGGAGTCATGCTGGCCACACTTGTTATGGGTGGAAAAGTCATGGTGTTAATATATACAAATGACTCGCACACCAGCACAGAGATCTATGCAAGGATAATTTATAGTTGATGTAACAGCCCATACAAAAATTGTAAAAAGTTCACAGCAGTTGCATCATAAGAAAACAACACAGTTAGTGAAATTAGCAGCAAATGCACAAGGGGGATATCAACTGCAGATACAAGCATACATATAAGTTACAGCAAGGAAATAAACATGAGAATAGCCAATGCAAAAAATCATAGTGATATCCCCATAATGTCAAGTATATACCCTGACAGCGCGCTGTTTCGGAAATCGTCCTTCGTCAGAGAGTATATATGACCTTCCGGCTGCTGTAACTTATATGTATGCTTGTATCTGCAGTTGATATCCCCCTTGTGCATTTGCTGCTAATTTCACTAACTGTGTTGTTTTCTTATGATGCAACTGCTGTGAACTTTTTACAATTTTTGTATGGGCTGTTACATCAACTATAAATTATCCTTGCATAGATCTCTGTGCTGGTGTGCGAGTCATTTGTATATAATAATGTTAGTGTATGGCCTATCATATGCCTGTTTATGGACTCAGCACCCTTTGCTGTATATAAATAAAAAAAAACAAAAAAACTTTAGTGCTATTTAATTAGGTGTGCATACCTTATTTGTAAATATTTGATTCTGGAAAAGTCATGGTGGCCACGCTTGTTATGGGTGGGGGAGTCATGCTGGCCACACTTGTTAGGGGTGGGGGGCGTCATGGTGGCCACACTTATTAGGAATGGGGGTAGTCATGGTGGCCACGCTTGTTATGAAGGAGTCATGGTGGCCACGCTTGTTATGGGTGGAGGAGTCATGGTGGCCACGCTTGTTATGGGTGGGGGAGTCATGCTGGCCACACTTGTTAGGGGAGGGAGGAGGCATGGTGGCCACACTTGTTATGGGTGGGGGGCGTCATGGTGGCCACACTTATTAGGAATGGGGGTAGTCATGGTGGCCACACTTGTTATGGAGGAGTCATGGTGGCCACGCTTGTTATGGGTGGGGGGCGTCATGGTGGCCACACTTGTAATGGGTGGGGGAGTCATGCTGGCCACACTTGTTAGGGGTGGGAGGAGTCATGGTGGCCACACTTATTAGGAATGGGGGTAGTCATGGTGGCCACACTTGTTATGGAGGAGTCATGGTGGCCACGCTTGTTATGGGTGCGGGGCGTCATGGTGGCCACACTTATTAGGAATGGGGGTAGTCATGGTGGCCACACTTGTTATGGAGGAGTCATGGTGGCCACGCTTGTTATGGGTGGGGGGCGTCATGGTGGCCACACTTGTAATGGGTGGAGGAGTCATGGTGGCCACGCTTGTTATGGGTGGGGGAGTCATGCTGGCCACACTTGTTAGGGGAGGGAGGAGGCATGGTGGCCACACTTATTAGGAATGGGGGTAGTCATGGTGGCCATGCTTGTTATGGGTGGGGGAGTCATGGTGGCCACACTTGTTAGGGGTGTGAGGAGTCATGGTGGCCACACTTATTAGGAATGGGGGGAGTCATGGTGGCCACACTTGTTAGGAATGGGGGTAGTCATGGTGGCCACATTTGTTGTGCAAGGCATTACCCTTGGCAGATGGGCTTCTGTGTCACCATGAGGGGAGTGGAAAGGGCACCCTTTGGACATTGCAGGACACCCATGATATCTTTTCTGGTAAGTATGATAATTTCTCTTCTTACATTGTCACCGGTTTGCTTTAAAAACCTACATCTTGAATTATGATAGCTTAAAAGACCTCTACGAGGTCAAGCTATACATAACAAGCTACTCCTGTTGGCTAATGAAAAGACAAAACAGTATAAATCAATACTTCTTCCAGCACTGGGGGTATCACCTACAGGCATATCTCAATCAATTAGGCTATTATCAAAAAGTTTATTTATTTCATAATGCAGTTTGACACAAACACACGTCTTCGTCAGGCCACAGTGCGTGTATCATCTGGAAATAAATGCTTGGAATATATCATTCTATGTGTAATGTATCTATAAATTACATACGAGTTTTACTTTTTGGAATTGAATTAAAATGAATTCACTTTTCAAACATACTGTAATTTATTGAGTTGCACCTGTACTTGAATTCACCTTTACCAGATCCATACTTGACCCCATGTTATTCTAATGTTACTTCAGAATACGTAGACATCATTTACTCCTGTTTCTGCCCTTTGGACATCAGTATTAAGGTATCTCATTTGGGGCTAAATAACCCCCTGAGGAAGTGGCCTGTGTGACCATGAAATGCATTAGAATGCATTCTGTTGGTAGCTAATTTGAAGCTATTTTAACCAATTGACTCCAGGATATGTTATTATTCACTAGTGCCTTCTTGGACTCACAAATTGGTTGAATACTCTGAATTTGAATCAGCTGTATTGATTCAAATTATTTTGTCTTGGGAATAACCCACTGGTTTCAGTTTGTTTCGTCTAGTTTGACCTTGTAAAGGTTTTTTTAACAAACCTAATTACATACAATATGTTTTTCTTCTACTTTGCATGCTTTCTCATTGTATTCATACATTTATGGAAGTTGGTTCTTGTGGTTTTTTTTATTGTTTATTGCATACTCAATTATGGTTTGAGAGTTTTGGTGTAAGCACCCATTCCCTATGTTCCACCTATCAGTGTCTAAGCTCTTTGTAAGTAGAGACTCCTTTTTATAGACCCTCAAGAACCGATATCTGGCCTACCATATGCAGACTAGTCTATAGACTCCACAATCTCTGCAGAAACAAGCCCTTCTGGCCCTGTTTCAGATAATAATCTTTGAGCGGTGGACTACAGGTACTGAATGGACACACCACAGTAGCCTTCTCTATGACTGGAAAGAATCCATCCTTAGCAATTAATTGGCCAGTACATCAAACTGCCTGATGGTTGGATAAAGTAGCAGATCTGGGCTGTAATATTTGACCAAAGTATCATTTTACCATTGATCCTTCCCTTAAAGATCTTTAAAGAAAATCTGTAACAAAAAAATCTCCCCTAGGGGGTACTCACCTCGGGTGGGGGAAGCCTCTGGATCCTATTGAGGCTTCCCCCGTCCTCCTCGGTCCCACAGTGGCGGTGAAAATCCTCCCGGAGCGGCGGCGATGTAAATATTTACCTTTTGGCTCCAGTGCAGGCATAGTATCCGCTCCTTCCCACGGAGATAGGCGGAAATAGGCGCAAGTCTCCTGTGCAGTAGAGCGGACCCGACGAAGATCGGCTATTTACGCCTATCTCCATCAGAAGAGCCACAACAGCTCCCCCGCTGGATCCTGGAAAGGTAAATATTGAACAGACAGTCGGGTCTGTCGGGCTGCTGTTCGGAGGGCTGCAGCGAGACCCCCGTGGGACACAGGAGGACGGGGAAGCCTCATTAGGATCCGGAGGCTTCCCCCTCCCAAGGTGAGTACCCCCCAGGGGTCGTTTTTCTTTTTACAGTGTCTCTTTAAAGCAGCAGGGACAGCCATAACATCCCAGGAAAAAAAACACATATATAAGTAGATTAATACTTTTCTACTTACACAAAATATGTATTGTACTGTCCACATTTTGATTTCAGTGAATTTTATATAGTAAATAAGGAGAAAATTGTTCCAGGCATTTTCCCTCTTTACTACCTCTGGCTGAAGCCATTTCTGATGTCAATTCCTCCCTTACTCTTTTTTTTTCTCCTAGAAACTGCACTGTGATTTCTAGCTTGCTTTGTAAACACATATGAGCACAGCATAGATTGTATTTTAGCAGCTTCAGCAGAGGGGTGAGGTGTATGTCCCTTCTCAGCCTCAGCCTGTCACACTGAACTGCCCTCAGCCATTCAGTGATGAATAAACACAGAGCAGTGGGTAAATAGAATTTGATTTTGCAGCTGATAATCTCGTTTTAAAAAAAGCTAGATTGAGGGAGATGCTAAACGATCCAATCAAACCGTGGAAATGTACTTTTGGAGATCCAACACTCTCATGACTGCCAATACACCAAACTCCACAAATGCACCAATAGCTGTTGAATGTTAGTTCCTCTTTATTGGTTTTAAGTCCCCTTACCGTCAGGGGTACCGGCCTCTGAGGCACGGTAAGGGCATACAATCTGAACTAAAATATGTAAACATGCAGATGACATGCAACAAGCTACCCAGGTTGGATTTTATGGAGCAGTTGGGTTTAAGCAAAAGGTCTGCCAGAGACCTGCTAGGTGCCGCCTAGGCTCGGAGATGTATTGGCTTGCTTTAGGTTTTGACTGCCTGGCTTCTTTCTGGAATGTCACGGAATATCTTCATGTCAGATGGATGATGTTTTGGTCCGGTTACCGTATTTAGAAAATATTCGCCGAGGAAAAACTTCAGTACAAATATTTTGTCCAGGGTCAGTCTTCATGCACCAGGATTAAGTAACGTTCCTCCTAAGTCCCTTCCACTCTAAAGGCCGGAAATATCAATGCTGGCCTGGGGCCTGATCTTGGTGGTCTTTCAAGAAATGTTTCCACTAGGCTAGCTGCCCCCCCATCATTTGGCATAATTGTCCACCTTGGTGTTTGGTCATCAGAAGTCTGCAGTAGATCCTGTTTTAGTGAGCAGATCGCTAGTCTCTGAGGGTGTCGCCATTTTGGTTAGGCACTATGGCCCGCTGTGCTCTGGCTGCCCAGATAGATGTTCCCCGCTGCTGGCGCTTCTGATGGGGTTCCAGTCTGCTTTAGGAATGCTGTGCTGGGAAGGAGACAGTTTGGGGGATGAAGAGCAGGCTTCCACAGTGACCTCATGCGACACACTCATGGAAGATCTAGGGGTGACGGGAAGACGTCCACTGGTGCCTTCTGGTGCTCTCAGTCGTTGCATGAAGGTGGTGACACGGATGGCTTTCTGCAGTGAGGAAAGGAGAAGTCCATTGAGGTAAAACTCAGCAGCATCACATGGGTTTTTATACAAACCTTGTAGTTAAAGTAACAGAACCTAACATGGTACCCTTCAGGGCAATAATATACGTATAGACAGTAGTGCTTTCTGGGAAGGGGGGGCTGCACTGCTTCCTGGGGACGGGGGCAGATATGGGACGTGCTGCTTACTAAGAAGGGTTACAGATACTGGCTGCACTGCTTAACAAGGGGAATGTTGCAGATACTGGCTACAATACAAATACATAGCGGATCTATTGGAACTTTATGCCCCTCCACGCACCCTCTGCTCTGCCAACAAGATTCATCTGGTTATTCCCAGGACACACTTAACATTTGGTGCTCGGGCCTTTTCCTATGCAGCCCCTACTCTATGGAACTCACTTCCACAATCAGTACGAGAGGCTCCTTCTCTGTACAGCTTTAAAAAAAGGCTAAAAACCTTTTTTTCCTGAGCCTTTGAGACTACATAATGCAGGGTCACAGCGCTTTGAGTCCCCAGGGAGAAAAGCGCTATAAAAATATTATTGTTGTTATTGTTACAATGCTTACTAACGGGGTGGAGGTTGCAGGTACTGGCCCCACTGCTTACTAAGAGGTGGGGGGGAAAATACAGGTTTTCTTGCTTCCTAATGGGGTAGAGTGAAAATACTGTCTGCACATCACTGCTTGCTGTGGGAGGACACAGATATTGGCTGCACAACTTGGGGGGGGGGGGGTTAGATAATTACTGCACTTGGGGATCAGGAGGGTTTATTCCAGCCTAAGAAGGTCAAATGTTGACCTTATGCATGAAGTCTACTTATAGTCGAGGATGTATGGTAATTTGAAAGGTGTTATCTGTGCCACTTTAGACTGCCCCTACAAAAGAATGTAGGGGTGTGCTTTTATTTAGCATATCTGGGTTCTCCTTTACAAAAGAAAAACTGAATGCATGACTAGTTGAGCACTGCACTGCACGCCTTACCTTCCTCTGCCATCATTGTCCATAGTACAAAGTATGTGTGGCATGTGCCCTTCCCAGGCAACCATCTGATGAGTCAGTGCTACTACACCAGCTCGCTCGTCAGCTGGTCCTAATTAATAAAAGTAATGCTAGGTGGCCAGTGCTAGGATCAGTGGAAGAGGGGTGATGACTCTTGGTGGTTTCCAGTAACCTCAAAGAATCTAAAAGACTGAGATAGACCAGGAGTCCAATGGTGCAATATCACAGATACAGGTTGGTGTAATCAGGACCGGTTCAAGTAACAATTTGGCCCTAGGGCAAAATAAGCCTGGGGGCCCCCAACAGACACCCCCCCCCCCCGATCAAAAAGCGTCATTAGAGGCCCTTTGTTGCAGCCAAATTTCCATCCTGGGCCCCTGAGCTTGCTGCTGACCCTTCCCCAATCACCTCCCAACTTAACAGACTCTGCAGAGTCCCTGGGGAGCAACAGTTAAGATGGGGGAGGGACAACTTGGGGGCCCCTACAGGCTCTAGGGCCCTGGGGCAATTGCCCATTTTTTCCTATGGTAGCTCCGGCCATGGGTGTAATGTAAGGAAGCAATTGTACTCACAAAGGTGGGTTGCAAAACTTGCAACCATCGCCAGAGCCTATAGAAGATAACCGTCCACGCTCAGTATTCCAGATCTGTTGTGCAGGTACCGGTTGGTTGCTCTCCTTGGATTTTTGTTTAAAAACATGTAATAACGCTCAAAAACACCTTTACACCCCTAACGGGGGTAGAAAACCACTGGTGGAGGCGTCCTGAGTATAAACTAGTTGCAACTACTAAAATGAATGAACGAGAGGGGGTATGCCTTACCTCTCTTGAAGGACAAACTAATATTATTGGAAAAAATAATATTATCCATTTAAACACATAAGGACAACGCGTCTCAAGTGTGCTGGCCCACTTCTTCAGATCAATACAGTGCCTTTCTGATACAAACAGAGGCACCTACGCTCATATTACACTACTGAAAAGGCACTATATTGACCTGAAGAAGTGGAAGTAAGAGAAGAGCAGTGATCCTATCTCCTGCATGTCAGACAGGCACCTGGAAGGGGAGGAGCAACATATTTAAACTGCCTTATATGAATAATCTGATGACAATGGAGTGTCATCACCTGTCTTGACTGACACACCAGTGTCAAAGTCTATACGCTAGAACAGAAGACCCCAAACTTTTTCGGTCAAGGGCCGGGTCAATATACTTCAGACTGCTGGGGGGCCGGAACATACATAAAATTATGTTGAAAAACATTGCATTGAATGTACACTAGGTACTGATTCCTCCCAATTATGCCTGGAGGAGAACTCTCAGCAGCAGCCATTCAGTCATGCGGAGCCCAAAAATACGTCTTTTTGCACCAGACAGTGAAGCATACCCAGGTGACAATCTGCCGTCCAGTTGGACAGCAGTGTCACCTGATGCAGAATTGGATTGGAAGCCAGCAAATGACTACCTGCTGGCTTCTACAGTATGTAGATGGGTGGTGCCAGCACTGCTATTCTATATGCGGGCCGCTTAAACTAATGTACAGCGCTGCGTAATATGTTGGCGCTTTATAAATACAATAAATAAATCAATAAATCAATATTTAAAGGTGCAGTGGGCTGCATCTATATGTTATACATTTTGTGTTTGGGGGCCAGTGAAAAAGCCTTGGGGGGCCGCATTTGGCCCACGGGCCTTAGTTTGAGGACCACTGCGCTAGAAGGGTCAACACAAGAGGAGGTCAATGAGATGCTAATAATAGAAATTAAACTCAAATATGTGGCTTGGAAATGGATCAGTCAAAAAACAGCAAGTGCTCTTGATTGGCAAACTTCTGAGCTGCATGCAATCCGTGACAATGTGATTTCAAGCTCGCATTGCGAGATGCATAACAACCTGCACAGATCCTCTACTCAACCTTCTTCTAGCATATGGGAGAGGAGATGACTACGTAGTTCCCTATACTAGGCAAAAAAGAGGGAAGACATGCAAGGCAGTGTTACACTAGTCAATACAAGCCCTGCTTTTTTTTTTTTTTTTTTTACTTTAAAGTGGATCTGAACTCAGAACTTCTTCGCCGCTCTAAAGTATACGCAACAGCATTTCTGTTACAGCTGATACAAATCCTGCAATAAATCTGAAGTGTGTCTATTTCCTGCTTTCATGGAAGCAGACATAGGTTTAACACCCTGTGTTTACAAATCAGCTTCTCTGCCATAGCAGTCAGCTGCGGATCAGCTGATTTTGGCACGCGGCTCTGAGAGCCGAGCGTCGAAACTGGGCGCCCCATAGTAGCAATGCTATGCTGTGCGGGGCGTGCAGCGGTAATTCATTTCATTACATCTCCTCCCGAGTTGCGACAACTCGGAGGGGGAATAGTATTTAACGCCGCCTCAGAGTTTAGTGGCAGCGGTGAGAGCCGTAATTCGTCTCTCACCGCGCGAGCGGCGCCGAATTAATATGCACCCGTCAGCTGAAACAGCTGAGAGATCATATTACAACTAGTGATTAATCAGAGATGAGGGGGAATTAGACAGGCTAAACTCTCTAAATACATACAGAGTGCCTTTCTCTATGTTTCCCTTCTGGCATGTGCAAGAGTTTAGGTTCACTTTAACTTCTGCTAGGACTTTAAGAAGGTCAGATGGGTGTTTAAATACATACTAAAAATAACGTTGCTGGTTTTGAGTCCATTTTAAGCAAGGGAACTCGATTGTCCGCCCTTAAAAATTGTTCACTTTACATTCCAGTTTTCTGAGCATTGGCTTGGCTATATTTGTCCCGCGGTGCCGATTACTCACCCTCCACTTGGCTTTAGCAAAGTTCTTTTCAATCTGAGCGCAAACACCTTCCTTAAGGTTCGTCTCCGAAGCGGCGTTTCCGGAAACCCTTCAAGAAAGAATGTTACAAACTGTAAACCTAACTGAATGGTTCTACGTTAACTATAAATGTCATATTAAAGTGGAACTCCGACTAAACTTGTCTCTCAATTTCTGTAGGGTCAGCTGTCTTGTCTCTGCACACAGGAGAGAAGACAGCATGACCTCATCAAAGGGGAGGGGTTGAAGAATTTAACAGACAGGTTGGGCGGAGCTGCAAATGCCACCATGCGATGCTCCAATTTCAACACAGTTTTCAGCTGGCTGGATTAAGTAAGAGTAGAAGAGTTACTTTTATGGGGTAAGAAGCAGCAAAGGCATTTTTAAAGAGAACCCGAGGTGGGTTTGAAGAATGTTATCTGCATACAGAGGCTGGATCTGCCTATACAGCCCAGCCTCTGTTGCTATCCCAAACGCCCTAAGGTCCCCCTGCACTCTGCAATCCCTCATAAATCACAGCCACGCTGCTGACAAACAGCTTGTCAGAGCTGGCTGTGTTTATCTCTATAGTGTCAGTCTGCTGCTCTCCCCGCCTCCTGCAGAACTCCGGTCCCCGCCTGCATCCCTTCCCTCCCTGCTGATTGGAGGGAAGGGACGGGGGCAGGGACCGGAGCTATGCAGGAGGCGGGGGAGCAGCTGACACTGACACTACAGATGTAAACACAGCCTCACAGCACGGCTGTGATTTATGAGTGATTGCAGAGTGCAGGGGGACCTTAGTGGGGTTTGGGATAGCAACAGAGGCTGGGCTGTATAGCCAGATCCAGCCTCTGTATGCAGATAACATTCTTTAAACACACCTCAGGTTCTCTTTAAGAGGCACTGTAGTGACTGAGGCCTGGTGCACACCAAAAACCGCTAGCAGATCCGCAAAATGCTAGCAGATTTTGAAACGCTTTTTCTTATTTTTCTGTAGCGTTTCAGCTAGCGTTTTGCGGTTTTGTGTAGCGGTTTTGGTGTAGTAGATTTCATATATTGTTACAGTAAAGCTGTTACTGAACAGCTTCTGTAACAAAAACGCCGGCAAAACCGCTCTGAACAGGCGTTTTTCAGAGCGGTTTGTGTTTTTCCTATACTTAACATTGAGGCAGAAACGCATCCGCAATCCAAAAAATGCCTCACCCCGGGAGTATGCGTTTCAGCAAAACGCCTTCCACTCTGGTGTGAACCACCCCATTGAGATACATTGGCCAAGCGTATCCGCAGCCGCAAGCGGCTGCAGAAACGCTGAAAAAGCCGCTCGGTGTGCACCAGCCCATATAGTAGAATGCAGTTACCCACTTTTCTGGTAATTTTTCTGGTTTCAGCATCAAAAAACATTTCATATAATCTATATAATGCTGTATATTGCAGTGATGAGCAAAAATGCAAATATTCTTTTCGCAGAATTTTCGCCCAAAAAAGCACTAACTTCTTTTCGACATGCAAATTTTCGATCAAATATTTTTGCGTTAATTTTTGCCTAATGCCCGTTATATTCACGTTAAATACATAGTTTATCGCATACGTATTTCCGCGTAGTCGTAGTACCGCTATGCGAAGCTTCACCCGCTACGCATAGTTGACGTATGTATTGCGAAGTCAACTACGCGTGCGGTATCTGCGGCTATACAGATCATTGCGCATACGTAAAAATATAATTGCCCTTCTATACGTATACAATTCCGCATTTTAAGGTGGAATGTACTCATGTATTAGTTCACGCATGCGCATATTTAGCGTGTTATTGCGGACATTTTGCCGCATAAAAGGCATAAGCCTCCGAAACAGCGGATTATTGCGGAAATTTTTCCGCACAAGGGCATAAGCGTCCGCATACAGCGAAGTTCCTTTAATTTTCACTGCTGGTCGAAAACGCAAATATTTCTGAAGATTTTCCCGAAAATTCGCCGAATTTCGAAAACGGAATTTTTGATGCGAAAATGACTTGGGCGAAAATGCGCAAGCAACACTGGTATATTGGTATGTAGCCCCGCACTTTCAGTGATGTATAGCCTAGGCTGTTTAGATATGTGGAATTCTCCTCCCAGAGCATTCTGGGAGACCAGACATTATTTTCACTGGCTTTGGAATTCTCAGAAACAAATATTCCGCAGAGCTGCACCTGACAGGACTGTAGATGCCGTCACCTGTGATACATTTCAGAATGTAAATCATAGTGGGGAAAGATTTTACACTGGGCAAACGCTAACTAAATAATCTATAAATTAATATTGCAAAAAAAAAAAAAAAAGGAATTTTAATAATTACATTATTTTCACTAAAGTCCCTCTGTCAGTACAGACATTTACAGCCTATAGTAGTAGTTGTACAGAGGCGTCAGAAGTGTAAAAGTAGGATTAAATGTTTTAAAAGAGAACAATGGGGGGGTTCAGAGGCGCTAAGCTTTGACTGAGAACGTATACCATATATACTCGCATACAAGCCGAATTTTTGACCCCCAAAAAGGGGGTCAAAAGTTGGGGGGTCGGCTTGTATGCGAGTCTTCCCTGGTGGTCTAGTGGTGGGTGGTGGGTGGTGGGTGGTCCGCGCCCCGCTCACCCCCTCCCCGCTCCCCCCGTGGCCGCCGCTGCTATTACCTGCTTAGGCAGCGGCCGCTTCCTAATCCGCGTTCCTCTTCTGAACTTTCAGCGTGTATCACCCCGGCGCTGCTGCTGTGACGATGCAGGGGGCAGGAAAGAGCGGTTCCCTTGGTAACGGCGATACAGATCGCCGCTATAGGGAGCCGCGCTCTTTCCTGCACTCTGCATCGTCACAGCAGCAGCGCCGGGCGCGCTGCTGTGATACACGCTGAAAGTTCAGAAGAGGAACGCGAATTAGGAAGCGGCCGCTGCCTAAGCAGGTAATAGCAGCGGCGGCCGCGGGGGGAGCGGGGAGCACAACCTACCTATGCTGGGCACTATACTGGCTAAACTGGGCACTATACTGGCTAAACTGGGCACTATACTAGCTAAACTGGGCACTATACTGGCTAAACTGGGCACTATACTAGCTAAACTGGGCACTATACTGGCTAAACTGGGCACTATACTGGCTAACCTGGGCACTATACTAGCTAAACTGGGCACTATACTGGCTAAACTGGGCACTATACTAGCCATACTGGGGCACTATACTGGCTAAACTGGGCACTATACTGGCTAAACTGGGCACTATACTAGCTAAACTGGGCACTATACTGGCTAAACTGGGCACTATACTGGCTAATCTGGGCACTTTACTAGCTATACTGGGGCACTATACTAGCTAAACTGGGCACTATACTAGCTAAACTGGGCACTATACTGGCTAAAAGGGGCACTATACTGGCTAAAAAGGGCACTATACTAGCTAAACTGGGCACTATACTAGCTAAACTGGGCACTATACTGGCTAAACTGGGCACTATACTAGCTAAACTGGGCACTATACTGGCTAAACTGGGCACTATACTAGCTAAACTGGGCACTTTACTAGCCATACTGGGGCACTATACTAGCTAAACTGGGCACTATACTAGCTAAACTGGGCACTATACTAGCTAAACTGAGGCACTACCTACCCATACTGGGCGCTATACTGAGCACTATACTGGCTATACTGGGCACTATACTGGCTATACTGGACACTATACTGGCTATACTGGACACTACCTACCTATACTGGGAACTATACTAGCTATACTGGGACACACTGGGGGGCTGCACCAATCCAGCATTTCCTACCCCCCGCTTAAATGGGGGTCAATCATTTTTCCCTGGTTTTTCAGGGAAAAGTTGGGGGGTCGGCTTGTATGCGGGTCGGCTTATATGCGAGTATATACGGTAAGTCGAATGTACTCCATTTTTTTTTTTGCCTAATAAAGTTGGATGTGCCCACGAAATGCGTTGCATCTACCCGAAGTATGTAAATAAATTGTTTACTTGTTGAATTAACCATTTCAGCCAGCGGGATTTTTCACCTTATGCATTGGAGCAATTTTCACCTCCCATTCATTCGCTAATAACTTTATCACTACTTATCACAATTTATTGATCTATATCTTGTTTTTTCCGCCACTAATTAGGCTTTCTGTGGGGGGTTCATTTTGCTAAGAGCCACTTTACCGTCAATGCATTTTAACAGGATTAATACGAAAAAAATGGAAAAAATTCATTATTTCTCAGTTTTCGGCCATTATAGCTTTAAAATAATCCATGCTGCCATAATTAAAACCTATGTTTTTTCTTTGCCCGTATGTCTCGGTTATTATACCATTTAAATGTTGTCCCTATCACAATGTATGGCGCCAATATTTTATTTGGAAATAAAGGTGCATTGTTTCCATTTTGCGCCCATCACTATTTACAAGCTTATAATTTAAAAAATGTTTTTAGTATACCCCCTTCAAAAGCAGATTTAAAAAGTTCAGACCCTTAGGTAACTATTTATGTCTTTTTTTTTTTTTATTGTAATTTTTTTTTTTTCCTATTAAAAATTTTATTAGGGGAATATTTTGGTGTGGGACATAAACAAATAATTTTCAATGTTGCTATATGTGTAAATTGTAATAAAAAACATGTGTAGATGTAGTTTTACTATTTGGCCACAAGATGGCCACCTTCATTTTTGGTTTCCCTCCTTGTACCTCTCGCTAAGCGGAAGCACAAGGGAGATGCGGAAATTCTTCCGGGCAGAAGAGCCGGAGCCTCACGGGTGAGTGCTTCGGTTTTTCTGCAGGGAAAAGGGATCGGTGATCGGGAACCATGTCCCATTTCACTGATCCCAGGGCTACCGGGGGACACCACGGGGAGGGGGTGCGCGCCCGCTATTGCGGGCGGGAGTGCGCCGAAGCGCGACACCGCATCAGAGCAGCCGCCCGGACGTGAGCTTCACGCCCGGGCGGCAGGAATGGTTAAGCAACACCTTTTTCGTGTCTGTTTGGAGGAGGTAAGTCCACCACTAACCCCCCATTGTTCTCTTTTAAAACATGTTATCCTACTTTTACACTTCTGGTGCCTCTGTACAACTGTACAATAAGTGTGTCCACACCTGGTGGAGGGGACTTGGTTACTTTTTCCGATCTACAGAGAGTGACTTCTTAATCCTAAGTGATGACAAGTCTAATACTCTCCACCTGCCTACAAAGTGGTTGCCTGATATGGTAACCCAGAGTTGTAAGTATAATATTATACTTTTCTTTGTATACTCATCATCTCCAGTGCATACTACACGATATTGGGCTCTCGGTGTCCCCCCCCCTTCTTATAGTAGTGGGTTCATATGCCTGAATTCATTACAGGACCCCTAGGAAGGTGAAGACTAGCAGATCTGTATCCGGGCAGGTGCCCAGGTCCAGAACCTGCATGAGGGTCCCTAATTATCTTACCATGTGTGTCCCAATGCTTCTTGGGCTGTGATCCGCTGCTCCTGGTCCATCTCCATCAAGCGGGACACCAGATCTTTGGCTATAAGAAGGGGAAAAAATGACTCAAATCAAAGAAACTCTCTATTTGAGATATTGTGGTAGGATTTTACCGGCAGAAATGTTCTAATGATATTTCACATGTTTTATTTTAAAAACACTTTAAAGGACAACCGGGGTGACATGTGACATGGTTAGATAAACCTGTGTATGTACAGTGCCTAGCCCACAAATAACTAGGCTGTGTTCCTTTTTTCTTTTTCTGCCTGAAAGAGTTAAACATCAGTTATGTAAGTGACAGTTTCTGTCTGGGTCAGAACCGGGTTAGACTGGGTCATACTATAGCATAACCCTCACTGATAAGTAATTACAGCCATAAAACACTTTCCTGTCAGTAAATGGCTTCTGAGAGCAGGAAAGAGATAGAAAGGGTCAATAATTCATACTGGCATACTTCAAGGAAGGTGTCATTGAGCAGAGACCATGAAACAGTAAAAACTAGATTTATATATAAAATAAAACTGTGGGATAGCTAAAAAAAAAGTCATTTTTAGGAGAAGGATAGATACAATTGTTTTTCTCATCAGTTTATTTTCACCTCAAATGTTACTCACATTGAAAGCAACAACAACAAAAATCACAGTTTATATGATATGTCCAAATCCAGAGTTGTCTGAAAGTCAATAATTTATCTACATTTTGCCATGTTTAACACAGGACTCAACTTACAAACACATTCAATTTACAAACAATTTCCCGGAACAGAACCTGTTAGTAAGTAGGGAACTGCCTGTACTTATTTTAGACAGGACCTTTGTTGGCTCTCACAACACCCTCAATATTTTTTGGCATGGATTCAACAAGATGCTGGAAACCTTCCTTTGAGATTCTGCTCCATGGTAACGTCACACAATTTCTGCACATTTGCCAGCTACGAATCTCCCATTCTAAAACATCTCAAACCACCAGTGGCACTGTCAATCACTGCCACGTGGACCGGAGCATACTACGCGCCGGTCCATGTGGCGGTGACTGACAGCGCCGCTCGCGCAGGTGCAGTACAGGCCGACCTCCAGGTCGGCCCAAGGACGGATCTAGGGGGGGGGGGGGCAGGCGGGTCTCTTGCCCCAGGCGCAGTTTGTTGTGTTCTTAAAAAGGCGGCAAAATTTGGATGGGGAATGGCAGTTTAGGAGCCAAAACCTGACCTTTAGGCGCCAAAACTGGATGGGGAATGGCAGTTTAGGAGCCAAAACCTGACCTTTAGGCGCCAAAACCTGACCTTGCCCCAGGCGCAACTTGGTCTAGATCCGTCTCTGGGTCGGCCTGATGTCATCACCGCGGACCGGGAAGCAGAGACAGCGAACGACTGCAGGTAGAGCTGCGGTGAGGGACATGCTGGGAGCTTGGGGCTAGATGAAGCCCCGGGTAAGTAGCCCTTATTTTACAATTTATTGCCTGATAACTCCTTTAAGCAGAAATCTAGGTTCATCAGACCAGATTACGTGTTAAAAGGTCCTCAGCTGTCCAGTTTTGGTGATCTTGTGCACTCTCATCTTTCTGTTCTGGGCTGGCAGAAGTGTAATATGACACAATGGGCCTGATCCAATTTACTATTTCTCCTAAGTTGTCTCCAAGGAGATACATTTTCATCTTCTGTTTAAAATAACTTTTGAGCACTGCAACTGAAAACGTACCAAAAACTAGGTAAAAAAGTACTGAGCATTTTCTTACTTGCTGGTGGCTTGAAAGGCATTTTTATTGATAAGATGTGACAATAGCACCTAGGAGAAAACTTAGGAGAAAAAGAGAATTGAAAAAGGACAGTGGGGCTCCTGACATTCTTTTCTTCTCACTACAGTTACAAAGAATGTTTATCTGAGGTAGTGTAGCCTTTCTAAGAAACAAACCTGATTAAAGATACTAAACAAAAGTATACCCTAATAGAAAAGTATATAAAACTTAGCTTTTATTAAGATCGCATTAAAACGTTATCATATTTTCATATTTGCTAGCTATATTGTTAACTGTGAATAAAGTGGACTGGAGGAGACAGGGTTCTGGGTCAGAAGACCATCCTCCTAGTTCACACTAGTAATCATTATGAACCCTACACCAAAACTCGACATGTTTCATTTCCTAAATTGGAAACTTCGTCAGGAGTGCATATACCCTAGTGATAGAGTGATAAAGTGCTACACACAATAGATACAATATACATTTCACATATTTACAAAAGTTAGCAAAGTAGCAGAGTAACGGCCACCTAAACCGGCAGCCTGCTGAAGAATGAACGTCCACACTCTCCTTTTATAGTGTGGACAGGACCCCTAGGTATGCTGGGTAGGGCGGAGACAGGTTACGCCCATCTTCCTAACCAGGAAGTAATGTCTCATAGGTCAATACAAATATCTATCAAAGTTTTTGACCAATAGGAAGAGAGGGCTATTGAAGCCAGTACAATCCCGAAGATGTTCTATTAATCCCTGTATATAGCTCAAAACCCTCTTTCTCCGACTTATAAGAAGTCTCAATCACATACTTAAGGCAGCAAAGAAAACCTACGCTTACAAAGTAAAGAAAAACGTATCTCCGCATTTCCAGATCTCTCATTGGTGGTTGAGTGTGTTGGGGGCGGGGTTAGGCGTCATCAAGAATAAGATGACTGTCACCTCCGACAGCCAATCAGTAACTCAAAGGATTCCCCGTCTACGGCGTGTATGTTAACCACGCTAGGGGAGGCGGGGAGCATGGGAGAGCGTCACTTCCGTAATCTGCGGAATGACGGAGGTGTATGGAGGGTTTCTATGGTAACATGTCACATGGGCGGTGGGAGGCCATGCATATATTAAAGGGAAGCACATCATTGGTTCACGCGCTCCAGCCCTCTGGTTGCCTAGGAGACGCGTGAGTCACATTGGTTCGGAGCAGCCGGCATATAGCCTCTAGCGCATCCTAGGAGATCCTTGAATCATGTAAAATAAATATAGATACAATTACGCTATATGCCACACCGTGCATTACGCATCCTAAAGGGGGGGGGGGGAATTTATATACAGGGGATAGTTACACACAAAGGAGTTAGGCAGTAACAGCCTCACAAAGGGCTGTAAAAGTAAACAGCACATCAAACATCAGGAATACATGCAGGTCCTCATATTTACAACCTCCTTAAAGTTGGGACCACAAAATACCATATTAAGGGGTCATTTGAGGAGAGGCTCATAATGGAGAGGGGACGATATGCGGGGACTGGATGGACAAACGAGAAGAATAGGGGACACCTGTTAAGGAACATAAACCTGCCAAGTCCTGAACAGCTAAATAAAGGAGGCAAAAGTGAAACCCTCATTCAGTCCGTTGGGGCTGAGGGTTCCTAGTCTATAGATCCATCTAGCCTCTTGCTGTTTCAATTTTTGGTCCAGATTGCCACCTCTAGGGCCCATTCTCCATTTTTGTATGACCCAGAAATGTAGGCAGGTTGGATCACTTTTATGTTTTTCTTGCCAGTGTCTAGAGACGGAGGTATTCCGTTTGTGGGAAATGTCACCCAGGTGTTCCAGGATTCTTTCTTTAACAGGCCTTGTTGTTTCACCTATATACAGAAGGAAACATGGACACTGTATTGCATACACAACGCCCTCTGTATTACAGTTAAAGAAATCAAGTAGGTCATAAGTACGACCATCTTTTGGGGACTTAAAGCTCTTACACTTATGCACATTGACACATGCCTTACATCTCCCGCAGCTAAACATCCCATTTAGGGGGCCACTCAGCCAAGTTTTTTTCACTGTACCACTCCGGCCAGTATTGGCTGGTAAGAAAGAATGCATTAGATTGTCCCCCAAATTTTTACCCCGCCTGTATGTTATTAGGGGCGATTGTGGGAGATATTCTTTCAATTGTGGGTCCAACTTCAGGATGGACCAATGTCTCCCCAGAATTCGTTTCACATTGTGAGACTGGCTATTGTAGGTGCTTACCAGTCTTACTTTCCCACCCTCCAAGTTATCCTCTCTGTTTTTTGGGGTCAAAAGATCTTTTCTCTCCACTGTCCGTGCTCTTTCACATGCGCTGGCTATCACCTCCTTAGGGTAACCACGATCCTGAAAACGTCTCTCTAGGACTTGGCATTCCTCAGTGAAATCGGTCACCCTAGTGCAATTTCTACGGGCTCTCAGGAACTGCCCTTTTGGGATACCCCTCTTCAGGGGTTCCGGATGAAAGCTATCCCACGTTAGCAATGAATTGGTGGCTGTAGGTTTACGATAGATTTTTGTATCGAGGCCACCACCATCATTTTTCGAAATTTGGACGTCCAGGAAATTTATTTTTTCATCATGTATCTCTTGAGTGAAAAACATCCCGATGTCGTTTGAATTCAACTGTGCAACAAAGTCCACAAACAAGGACCTGGGGCCGTCCCACAGGATGAAGATATCATCTATGAAACGGCCCCAGAAAAGGACATGAGAGGTATAGAAGATCAGATCCTCACCGAAAACCAGTTGGTCCTCCCACCACCCCAGAAACAAATTTGCATATGAGGGGGCACATGCCGTCCCCATAGCACATCCCCTCCTCTGCAGGTAATATTTGTTCTGGAATAAAAAATAGTTGTGAGTTAAGATAAATTCCAGTAATTCCAAAATTAGAGAGGAGTGTTCTTTAAGGTGGATACTTCTGGATCTAAGGAAGAAATTAGTGGCATTAAGTCCCAGTCTATGATCGATGTTATTGTACAAAGACTCCACATCCAGGCTAGCCAGTAGAGTATTCTCCCCAATATTCACATCATTTATTTTATTTAAAAGATCCATAGTGTCTCTAAGGTAAGATGGGAGGCTTTCCACAAAGGGCCTTAAGAAGGAGTCCACATATCTGCTAATCTGTTCGGTGAGACAGTTATTCCCTGATACAATGGGTCGGCCTGGTGGTGTATGTAGGTGTTTATGGACTTTAGGAAGTGCATAGAAAGTAGCGATAGTTGGGGACTTTGTTAAAATACAATCATAATCTTTTTTATCAAGGATTTTCTTACTTAGTGCATCCTTAAGTAATCCTTCAAGTTCTTTATAGAAAATCTGTGTTGGATTCCCTTCCAACTTTCTATATTGGTTTTCATCCATGAGTATGTTTTGGCACATTTTAATATATGCTGCTCGTGTCATCAATACCACATTTCCACCCTTATCCGATTTTTTAATAACAAGCTCCTCATTGGTCATCAGGTTATCTAGAGCTAGCTGTTCATTTTTACTAAGGTTACGAGCGGTGTGATGTCTCATTTTAACCAGATCCTCCAGATCTCTTGTTACAGTGTCGACAAAAGTTTGTATAGTGGGGTATCCACCAATGCTGGGGCAGAATTTGCTTTTATTTGTTAAATTACTTTTCGGTGCCCCTAATTGAATTTCCCCTGTTCGATTCTCGTCCAGGAGCTCATTTAGAATAGTGAGTGCATTGGTGTCCCTTTCTTCATCCCTATTTGCCTGCATTGTTGGAGAATGCATGTATTTATAAACAGCCAATTTTCTCGCAAATAAATTCACATCTTTCACTGCCTCAAACAGGTCAAAGTCAGGTGTGGGTACAAACGTAAGGCCCTTAGAGAGGACTGAAATCTCATTGTCATTCAAAACATAATCCGTCAGGTTAATGATAGTGTTGGGCCGAACCTCCGATTTTCGGTTCGCGAACCGGGTTCGCGAACTTTCGTGAAAGGTTCGGTTCGCGTTAAAGTTCGCGAACCGCAATAGACTTCAATGGGGATGCGAACTTTGAAAAAAAAAAATAATTATGCTGGCCACAAAAGTGATGGAAAAGATGTTTCAAGGGGTCTAACACCTGGAGGGGGGGATGGCGGAGTGGGATACATGCCAAAATTCCCCGGGAAAAATCTGGATTTGACGCAAAGCAGCGTTTTAAGGGCAGAAATCACATTGAATGCTAAATGACAGGCCTAAAGTGCTTTCAAACATCTTGCATGTGTATACATCAATCAGGTAGTGTAATTAAGGTACTGCTTCACACTGACACACCAAACTCATCGTGTAACGCACCGCAAACAGCTGTTTGTGTAGTGACGGCCGTGCTTTACTGGTGCGCACCATGGCGAGAGTGCAGGTTTTGGTGGCTTTACAGCCCATATGGTCACCTGGCTGATGTAGCTGTATATCACACTGCGTGCACTCACGTAGGTAGGTGGGTTCACTTAACTGCACAGGTATGCGCACTGATGCGGTGGGTTCACTGAACAGAACAGGTATACAGTGGCGGGTTCACAGAACAGGTATGCAGTGGCGGGTCCACTGAACAGAACAGGTATGCAGTGGCGGGTTCACTTAACTGCACAGGTATGCGCACTGATGCGGTGGGTTCACTGAACAGAACAGGTATGCAGTGGCGGGTTCACTAAACAGAACAGGTATGCAGTGGCGGGTCCACTGAACAGAACAGGTATGCAGTGGCGGGTTCACTTAACTGCACAGGTATGCGCACTGATGCGGTGGGTCCACTGAACAGAACAGGTATGCAGTGGCGGGTTCACTAAACAGAACAGGTATACAGTGGCGGTTCACTAAACAGAACAGGTATGCAGTGGCGGGTCCACTGAACAGAACAGGTATGCAGTGGTGGGTTCACAGCACAGGTATGCAGTGGTGGGTTCACAGCACAGGTATGCAGTGGTGGGTTCACAGCACAGGTATGCAGTGGTGGGTTCAATGAACAGGTATACACAGTGGCGGGTCCACTGAACAGAACAGGTATGCAGTGGTGGGTTCACTAAACAGAACAGGTATGCAGTGGCGGGTCCACTGAACAGAACAGGTATGCAGTGGCGGGTTCACTAAACAGAACAGGTATGCAGTGGCGGGTCCACTGAACAGAACAGGTATGCAGTGGCGGGTTCACTAAACAGAACAGGTATGCAGTGGCGGGTTCACTAAACAGAACAGGTATGCAGTGGCGGGTCCACTGAACAGAACAGGTATGCAGTGGCGAGTTCACTTAACTGCACAGGTATGCGCACTGATGCGGTGGGTCCACTGGACAGAACAGGTATGCAGTGGCGGGTTCACTAAACAGAACAGGTATACAGTGGCGGTTCACTAAACAGAACAGGTATACAGTGGCGGGTCCACTGAACAGAACAGGTATGCAGTGGTGGGTTCACAGCACAGGTATGCAGTGGTGGGTTCACAGCACAGGTATGCAGTGGTGGGTTCACAGAACAGGTATGCAGCCAGACAGGAACAAGCTAAGCCTAACTAATCTTTCCCTATGAGAAACAATCTGCAGCAGCTCGCCCTACTCTGACTAATGCAGGCACACGAGTGGCCGTAATGGCCGCCGCTGCCTGCCTTATATAAGGGGGGGTGGGGCTCCAGGGGCTAGTGTAGCCTAATTGGCTACACTGGGCCTGCTGACTGTGATGTAGAGGGTCAAAGTTGACCCTCCATGTGCATTATGGGGCGAACCGAACTTCCGCAAAGGTTCGCCTGCGGGACGCGAACGCGAACCACTGAAGTTCGCATGGAACCGTTCGCAGGCGAACCGTTCGGCCCAACTCTAGTTAATGATACGCATGTCACCGGTGGGATCTACTTTATAATCTACCATTCCTCCTCCTTTCTCTTCCGATGGTAGGTCTTGTACCCCCATCTGTCCCTGTTCCTCAGCTGTCTTGGTGTATTCGGGGAGGGGGGATTGGACCCTCTTGGTCGCCCCCTGCCCCGTGGCTTTTTTGGTTTCCCTGGTTTCTCCCCAGGTTTTGTATTCTGATTTGGTTCAGTTTCAGATTCAGTATCGGTGGTAGTTTCGTCACTAGATAAAACTGGGTCCCGTATGCTGGGATCTTTATTGGGTATCTTTTTCCAACTATATACCTTCCCACTTTTAAAGTCACGCCAATCTCGTACAAACTTTTTATGTTTCCTTGCTTTTATGCTCTCCTTATGACTCTCAACTTTTTTCTGTAATTTTTCTTCCAATTTTTTATAATCAGAATGTTCCTTATAAGCTATAACTTTTTTATGTTCCGTTGCCAATTTGACATTTATTTTTTCTAGACATTTAACCTCATAGTCTCTCAAGAAAGTCATCAATTCCAAAGTTTGTTTAGTCTTGAGGGCATTCCAACCGGTCATAAAATCATTATCATCAGTGTGTTTGTGTGGGGTGACTAAATTCCGAAGACCCCTGAAGGTAATTTGTTCTTTGATATATTTATTGAAACTCAATATTTCCCACCAACTACGGTTGTGTTCTTTATGCAAATTAAAGATGGATTTAAATGCCTCATCCACTTCTGAGGTCGGGGAGGGGGTAATTTCTGGTTGAGGAATGGAGGGGTCATCACATGAAAATATTTCTTTGGCCTCTGCTAATAGATCAGTCACATCAGGTATACTATCTAAAAAACCTGACATTGTTAAGGTCAATGATAAGATACTTTTCCTCTCAATAGAAGGGTACAATGGCGTCAGGTCGCCAAAAAAAAATTCAAACGACATCGGGATGTTTTTCACTCATGAGATACATGATGAAAAAATAAATTTCCTGGACGTCCAAATTTCGAAAAATGATGGTGGTGGCCTCGATACAAAAATCTATCGTAAACCTACAGCCACCAATTCATTGCTAACGTGGGATAGCTTTCATCCGGAACCCCTGAAGAGGGGTATCCCAAAAGGGCAGTTCCTGAGAGCCCGTAGAAATTGCACTAGGGTGACCGATTTCACTGAGGAATGCCAAGTCCTAGAGAGACGTTTTCAGGATCGTGGTTACCCTAAGGAGGTGATAGCCAGCGCATGTGAAAGAGCACGGACAGTGGAGAGAAAAGATCTTTTGACCCCAAAAAACAGAGAGGATAACTTGGAGGGTGGGAAAGTAAGACTGGTAAGCACCTACAATAGCCAGTCTCACAATGTGAAACGAATTCTGGGGAGACATTGGTCCATCCTGAAGTTGGACCCACAATTGAAAGAATATCTCCCACAATCGCCCCTAATAACATACAGGCGGGGTAAAAATTTGGGGGACAATCTAATGCATTCTTTCTTACCAGCCAATACTGGCCGGAGTGGTACAGTGAAAAAAACTTGGCTGAGTGGCCCCCTAAATGGGATGTTTAGCTGCGGGAGATGTAAGGCATGTGTCAATGTGCATAAGTGTAAGAGCTTTAAGTCCCCAAAAGATGGTCGTACTTATGACCTACTTGATTTCTTTAACTGTAATACAGAGGGCGTTGTGTATGCAATACAGTGTCCATGTTTCCTTCTGTATATAGGTGAAACAACAAGGCCTGTTAAAGAAAGAATCCTGGAACACCTGGGTGACATTTCCCACAAACGGAATACCTCCGTCTCTAGACACTGGCAAGAAAAACATAAAAGTGATCCAACCTGCCTACATTTCTGGGTCATACAAAAATGGAGAATGGGCCCTAGAGGTGGCAATCTGGACCAAAAATTGAAACAGCAAGAGGCTAGATGGATCTATAGACTAGGAACCCTCAGCCCCAACGGACTGAATGAGGGTTTCACTTTTGCCTCCTTTATTTAGCTGTTCAGGACTTGGCAGGTTTATGTTCCTTAACAGGTGTCCCCTATTCTTCTCGTTTGTCCATCCAGTCCCCGCATATCGTCCCCTCTCCATTATGAGCCTCTCCTCAAATGACCCCTTAATATGGTATTTTGTGGTCCCAACTTTAAGGAGGTTGTAAATATGAGGACCTGCATGTATTCCTGATGTTTGATGTGCTGTTTACTTTTACAGCCCTTTGTGAGGCTGTTACTGCCTAACTCCTTTGTGTGTAACTATCCCCTGTATATAAATTCCCCCCCCCCCCCTTTAGGATGCGTAATGCACGGTGTGGCATATAGCGTAATTGTATCTATATTTATTTTACATGATTCAAGGATCTCCTAGGATGCGCTAGAGGCTATATGCCGGCTGCTCCGAACCAATGTGACTCACGCGTCTCCTAGGCAACCAGAGGGCTGGAGCGCGTGAACCAATGATGTGCTTCCCTTTAATATATGCATGGCCTCCCACCGCCCATGTGACATGTTACCATAGAAACCCTCCATACACCTCCGTCATTCCGCAGATTACGGAAGTGACGCTCTCCCATGCTCCCCGCCTCCCCTAGCGTGGTTAACATACACGCCGTAGACGGGGAATCCTTTGAGTTACTGATTGGCTGTCGGAGGTGACAGTCATCTTATTCTTGATGACGCCTAACCCCGCCCCCAACACACTCAACCACCAATGAGAGATCTGGAAATGCGGAGATACGTTTTTCTTTACTTTGTAAGCGTAGGTTTTCTTTGCTGCCTTAAGTATGTGATTGAGACTTCTTATAAGTCGGAGAAAGAGGGTTTTGAGCTATATACAGGGATTAATAGAACATCTTCGGGATTGTACTGGCTTCAATAGCCCTCTCTTCCTATTGGTCAAAAACTTTGATAGATATTTGTATTGACCTATGAGACATTACTTCCTGGTTAGGAAGATGGGCGTAACCTGTCTCCGCCCTACCCAGCATACCTAGGGGTCCTGTCCACACTATAAAAGGAGAGTGTGGACGTTCATTCTTCAGCAGGCTGCCGGTTTAGGTGGCCGTTACTCTGCTACTTTGCTAACTTTTGTAAATATGTGAAATGTATATTGTATCTATTGTGTGTAGCACTTTATCACTCTATCACTAGGGTATATGCACTCCTGACGAAGTTTCCAATTTAGGAAATGAAACATGTCGAGTTTTGGTGTAGGGTTCATAATGATTACTAGTGTGAACTAGGAGGATGGTCTTCTGACCCAGAACCCTGTCTCCTCCAGTCCACTTTATTCACAGTTAACAATATAGCTACCAAATATGAAAATATGATAACGTTTTAATGCGATCTTAATAAAAGCTAAGTTTTATATACTTTTCTATTAGGGTATACTTTTGTTTAGTAGTGTAGCCTTTCTGTCAGCTCAAACCGGTGTGGCCTTTCACTTACTGAGACCTGAAAAGAATGTAAATCTGGTTTAGGAAAGATTTTACGACCCATTCACACCTAAGCGCTTAGCGGGTGATTCCTGCTAATTGCTAATACACTAGCGCTTTTTAAAGCGCTAGTGCTTTGTAACCGTATGGTAGTGTTCTCACTGCTGTGATTGGCAACGATCGCGGGTGTTTTGCGATTAGCGCCAATCAAACGGGTTTCCTGCAGCATTTTCTGGGCGATTCAGCAGCGGTCACGGTACCGTGCTTACTGCAATCGCTCTGAAATCGCGGAGGTATAGTGATTTTTACCACCCTAATCGCAGTAAAATCTCTACAGCAAATTTTACGTGTGAAAGGGCCCTTACAATAGGCACTGAAACTGACTAAATAATTTATAAATGACTATTATAAGTTAATAAAAAAAAAAATAGCAATTTGATTCATTACGTTATTTTCACTACAGTCTCTCTTTACCATTTTTATAGAGCTATTTTTTTGTAATATAGAGACCATATCTACCTGATGCTGAGATCACATCCCAGTACGGGGAATCAAACTCGTATTCGCAAGCCAGGATTTTACGGAAAATTTTGCGGTTGTGATTTTCACTGTTCTCTTCCTCGTTCTCATCATAGAAAGGCGGGTTCCCCGATAGGCTAAAAAAAATGGGAAAAGATTATAAGGTCACTATTGTTCAAACAATTAGAGAAACGAGTTAACGGAGAAAAGAAGAGGCTGCCATCAGGGGCATAACTAGAAATCACTGGGCCCCTTTGCAAAACTTTGGATGCCTCCCCTCTCCCCCAAAAAATAGAAACTGGAAAGGCAGGCCAGTAAAAAGGTACGCATGGCGGCCGGCCGACTCCCAGACGGCAAAAACAAGACTAGCTGGCAGCGGAGGACTGGAGCAGCAGTGAGTGACTACGAGGGCACAGGATGGCTGCATAGGGCTGGTAGATGCCCCAGGTAAGTGAAATGCATGTTTTGTTTTTTATTTTTAAGTTAAGGTTCCCTGTTTTCGCCAAGGAGATCATTCTTCTGTTTAAAATAACTTTTCAGCACTCTGCAATTAAATAAGTACCAAAAAGGAGGCAAAGAAGTACTGCCAAACTTACTCTGAGTATTCTATTGCTTGCTGGTGGCTTAAAAGGCATTTTATTAAAAAGGTGTAAAAATATCACCCTGGAGAAAAGGGCCCATATGCAATTCACTTTTTCTCCTGAGTTTTCTCCTAGGTGATAATTTTTCATCTTCGATTTATAATAACTTTTTAGCGCTTTGCAATGGAAAAAGTACTTGAAAAGGCACCATCAAAATTATTTTGAGAATTTGTTTGCTTGCTGGTGGTTTAAAAAGCATTTTATTGGCAAGTTTGAAAATTTCACGTAGGAGAGAACAGATGGGCCAAGGTGAATTACGGTAAATAAGGGCCCCTAAGTTGATAAACTATGTTTTTATTGCAGCCAAACAGACTATTGGGGCTCTGCCTCTGACGCAGGTGACCTGGGTTCGAATCTCGGCTCTGCATGTTGAGTAACCCAGCACCTATTCAGTAGGAGACCTTAGGCAAGTCTTCCTAACACTGTTACTGCCTATAGAGCGCGTCCTAGTGGCTGCAGCTCTGGCGCTTTGAGTCCGCCAGGAGAAAAGCGCGATATAAATGTTATTTGTCTTGTCTTATCTATTGTTAAGACTTGGAAATAACCAGTTGTTCAATTTGATGACGTTAAAATGAGAGTCTCAACTTTCTTGATACAAGGGAAATTAGCAAGCATATTAACTTGAAAACACACAATTTGAAAAAAAAAATGGCTTCCTTGGAGTGAATATTTGAGGAAGCTGTGAGGCTTTTTTTCACTACAAAAGTGTGGGATATGAATGTCTTCTTCAGTGTGCTATCTGGGTTCATCTTTCTGCTTTCCTCTTTTCTTTCTCTTTTTTTTCCTTTTCTGTTCTTTCTTTGTTTTTGTTTTCTACACCTCTGTCTGTCTTCTTTAGGACTGAAATTTTTAGGTTACTTTAAAAAAAAATGGTATTCACAAGAATTGACATGACTTTTAATAGCTGTGTTATCATTTTAATTCTCCTATGCTATTTCAATCCGTACTTTTTGATCATTTTGTTTTATGTTGGGGAGAAACTAGCGTAATGTTTATGATCCCTATTGTTTATTTTTTAAAGGGACTCCGAGCAGTGCAGAAACTATGGAAAGATGCATATCATTTTAAAGCTCTCTTTCTCCTCTTTCCAATGATATATAAACCACCACCCTACGTCTTTTAGTTTTCGCTATTTTCGCGATTGAAATTGCCGCGGATGCAATTTCGATCGCGGAAATAGAGAAAACTAAAAGGCGTAGGGCAACGATTTGGGTGTCGTCAGAAAGAGGAGAAAGAGAGCTTTAAAATGATGTGCATCTTTCCATAGTGCTCGGAGTCCCTTTAAGTGAATTTCTTACATTCTCTGTTGAGTAAAATTTTTTGAAAAAGAAGAAAAAAAAAGATTTATTAAATAAACAAATGAAGCAGTAACTATATATTAAACAAAATATAATCAATATAAAAAAATGCACACACACACACACACACACACACACACACACGCACACGCACACGCACACGCACACGCACACGCACACGCACACGCACACACACACACACACACCAGGACAGAGTATATTTAGTTGAAAAGTCATTGCTCTCTGCCTGCAAGCAGAAACTAAGGTTTCAGACTGACTGGGTTGGAGCAGGCAGGCAGCATTTATAAACTAGCATAGCAGATAGATCTCCGTTTTTCAAAACGCAAAAACAAACATACAAAAAGTCCCCTGTGTTTGTTATTAATCACTTTTAATCATAATTACCAGTGATTGAAAACAATGTTCTACTAATAGCATATGTAACGATTGCGGAATTATTTCCGAGGTCAGCGCACAAGATGCTCGCTGACACTGCGGAAATCCTCCACAAGCGTACGAAACAACAGAACCCAGCTTTGGTGTAATGCACTTGTAGAGGGAAATTCCCACTGGCAGATGGAGCTGTGGAGTGCAGAGGAACAACCCCTCTGCACTGCCACAGATGCCAGTTGGGAATTGTACGAATTGCAACAATGCAGGGCAAGATAGCCCTGAAAAAGAGAGAGTGAGCACAGCGACAGAATGTATGTGTGTCCACCAATCTAGTCGCCACCCAGCGACGGCGAACACACAATAAGACAGAGCAAAGGAACAGACAGGACTAACTACACATGGCCCCCACACGTTAAGCGCAATAGCGACAAAGCGCGTGCTCGGCACGGTCGCCACAGGAGAAGTGCAATAGCGACAAAGTGTATCAACCCTGACTAACCAAAGAAACACGAAAACAAAAGAGAACGCAAACGCGTCTCCCCGAGACTACAGCAAGCATTCGATCCAGACAAGACAGACAGAAGGAGTAACCAGTAGCAACCGCAGCTATGGCCTACACTCCCAGACAGAGTACAGAAGGAACCACTGCCGCTACCGCTAGGGTGAATTCGATCCAGACAGACAGATGGAGCCACCAGTAGCAACCGCTGCTCTGGCTAGCACCCCTAAGACAGAGTACAGAAGGAACCACCGCCTCTACCGCTAGGGCGAATGCGATCCCAACAGACAGAACGATTTCCTGTCGACCGCCGCTGGCGACAAGACAATCGCAACAGATAGACAGAACTAGGCAATACAGATAATCAACAACCTAACTATGCTAGAAGGAATGCTAGTGCACTCCCAAGGATTACTCTAAGATAATCTTAACAAACAATATGCAGAGGGCTGAGACTCAAGGTAAGTCTAGCAGGAACAAACCATCATGACCAGCAAGGGATTCTAGGAGGAAATGGTATTTATACTGCAAGCCATCAAAGGAAGCAGCTAAGCAATTTGCATGCCAAGTGGATGCAAATTCCTCACCAGAGCAGCAGCTCAGCAAGTTGCAGAGTGAAGACAGGTCTCCTTTCCAGGGACCTGCAGCACTCAGACTTACAAAATGGTCAAAAGCTGTCTGCCTGTGCAGACAGCAGAGCAGATCATTATAGCATACAAGAGAGACCATTCAACTTACAGAATAAACATAACGACACCGACCGCCCAGCAGTCAACGGGACGTCCGTATCTGTGCCGCGACACCACTTCTGGGGCTGCAGACATAAAAAAGGGAACATGGCGAGTGATGACATCATACGGACATAAAGCAGTCCAACTACAAGTCAAAATATAATAAAATACGATCACAAGTGACCAAAAAAAAAAACTCAACAAAAGGCCTTACAAACAATTGATAATATATGATCGTTCATAATCGATTTGTAGCACTGATTGCTGCTAAGCACGTACAATTTGATCACATTATCAGATTGAAACACAGAAAAGTTCATATAAGAGGTTATCAATAGAGGGCGAGAAAAGAATGTATAGTGTTTTTTTTAATATGTTAAATTATTTAGTTTGGTACTAAAATATATGTATATTTTTTAAAGAAATATACATTTTTGGTAAAGAACAACTGAAGTGAGAGGAACGTGGAGGCTGCCATAGCGTCTTTCTGGACGTTAATAAGTCAATGGAGAAGCAGAGAGAGCAGTTAGAGGTGGATTTATATACTGTATAAAGGCTGAGTTATAGGTGGGAGTATAGCTGAGAACCTTGTATTTGATTCTGGGCTGAGTTATAAGCCTAAGTGGCCACACACCATACAATGTTGATTGTACATATTTTCCAAATCTATGTAATATAAGGGCCAACAGGTAGAAAATACTCTGAAAGGATGGTTTGGCTAATCCCTTATATTACACGAAAGTGATAAGATTGAACAACCAAGATTGTATGGTGTGTGGTAAGCCAAAGAGGAGCAGAGGATGAGGAGTAGTGAAATTATGATGTGAAACAAGCATCCTACACACATAAAATAAGATTAAAAGCAACTTACATCCATAATAACAGCTACTTACCCAAGTATTCAGGAGTCCCACAGGGCTCTGTAATTTCCCCGCTCTCAAAACACGACAGGTAGAAATCCCGAAGGACCACTTTGGAGTGATTGTTCTGATTGTAATACATCAAGTTCTCCAGCTGGGGGAGTGAGATATACACCGACAAGGCACATGAGATCATTACATCACGGCTCATTGGAGTATTCTGATTGGTTGCTATGGGTTCTACTCAATAAGCCTGCGCACCAGTGGACGTATAACGTCACCTTGCTGTAATTTTCCATTGACATGTAATTGTCTTTCTAACTTGTGTCTACAGAACAACCAGATCGCTCACGGTGACCCAGAACCACAAGTATAGTGTAAAGGGGCTCAAAGTGTCCAAAAAGCCACATTATTAACATTAAGATAGACAATGATATAGATTGTCCTTCTTAAAGGATACCCGAGATGACATGTGACATGATGAGATAGACATGGGCATGTACAGTGCCTAGCACACAAATAACTAGGCTGTGTTCCTTTTTTTCTTTATCTGCTTGAAAGAGCTAAATATCAGGTATGTAAGTGTCTGACTCAGTCCTGACTCAGACAGGAAGTGACTACAGTGTGACCCTCACTGATAAGAAATTCCAACTATAAAACACTTTCCTAGCAGAAAATGGCTTCTGAAAGCAGGAAAGAGATTAAAAGGGTCAATAGTTCATACATTTTACCTGGCATACTTCAATGAACGTGTCATTGAGCAAAAACGATAAAAAACAGTTAAAACATAAAAAGTAGATTTAAACATAAAATAAAACTGTGGAATATCTTAAAAAGTCATTTTTAGGAGAAGGAAGATAGATCCAATTGTTTATTTCATTAGTTCATTTTCGCCTCTGGTGTCCTTTAAATTAGAATGGGCCGCTGGGCATACAGTCAAACAGGTACCACCATAGGGGTGTAGCCAGGGTGCATGGGGTCCCCTATCCCCCCCCCCCCCCAGAAAACTTTGTAGGGCCCTATAAGCCAATTCTAACGTGAAAAACCACATGTGGAAAAAAAATGTTCCGATTTTCGCAGGTGCTAAAGGAAACCTGAGACAAATTAAATCTCAGGATTTATACTTACCTGGTGCTTCCCCCCTTGAGGCTGTTCGGTTCCGCATCGTCTCCCTGGTCTAGAAACTGGTACCCCACTGGATAGTTCGGTACACTGTCAGGGTAGGAACACACTAGGCAGAATCTCATATGCGTTTTTCACTATGTGCTATGGAAACAGCTGATGAGATTCTACCTAGTGTGTTCCTACCCTCAGAATGTGCCTGGTGACTCCAGCGTGGGGACCAGAGTGCATTGGGAGACGGCGTGGGATGGGAGCGACCACAAGTGGCATGTCAGCATGCTTGTGCAGAAGCAGTTGGCCTGGCTACAGGGCGTATCCCAGGAAAATGACTGCGGTGATGACACATAGGCTTCGAGTGCCTGGAGGAAGCCCCAGGTAAGAACATTTGCTATTATTTTATTCACCCCATGTATCCTTTAACTCATGGTTTTTGTCTCCTTATTTGACTTAACTCAAGATTTTTCTCTCTCATTATTTGTTTATCTCGTGCCTTATCCTTACAGTTCAGGTAAAAAATACATAAGCTTTGTGAATCAACCCCATTCGCCTTTATTCAATTCACTTTTTCTGTTAAAGTGAACCTCCGGACTAAAAATCTACTCATCAGAACTGAAAAGGCTTGGTGTTTCTTTAACAGTTTCACAGCAACAAAATTTTGTTTTTCTTACCAAAGCATCATTTTTAGCTGCATTTTTAGCTAAGCTCCACCCATCAAAGAAAACTGCCCAGGCTTTTTTTCCCTGATGCTGTGCAAACCATGATGGGATTTCCTATGTTGTTATTCACGTTGCCTAGCAACTGGGAGGGGTGATCAGCACACAGGACAGTTGGAACTGTGTCTCATGCTCCCTGTCACCTCCTTTCAACCAAAAAGATGGCTGCCCTCATGAAATCAAACATTTGCCTGTTCTTTTAAAACAGGGTGGTTAAGAGATGATATTGCCTGTCTATTTTAATTAACATAACTAATGTAACTTAATGGCAGTATGTTTGTTTAGGCTGAAGTTCCTCTTTCAGTTTTCACCGTCCTAGGAGATAATTTTTCTTCATCACCAAAAAGTAGGTGAAAAAAGTAGTGTCAACATTATTTTGAGTACTTTCTTGCTTGCTGGTGTCTAAAAGGGCATTTTATTGGTAAGGTGCGGGAAGATCACCTAGGAAAAAACTTAGAAGAAAAAGTAAATTGCATATGGGCGTTGTCTTTACCTCCAATTGACAGAAAGCCTTTAAATGGAACCTAAAATGAGAGGGATATGGAGGCTGCCATATTTATTTATATGTATTTTCTTTTAAACAATTTGAATAATTGCCTGGCTGTCCTGCTGATCCACTTTTAGCCATAGACTCTGTACAAGCATGCGGATCAGATAGTTCTGACTCAAGTGTGACTGGATTTGCTTGTTTCAGGCCAGTTTCACACTAAAAACCGGCGTTTCCGCCGCACCGCATCGCTCCGCCAGAAACTGGCCTTCAGGAAATACCGTGTTACTACACGCCGGTATTCTACATCTGGCATTAGGCCAAGCAGGAAGTGATGCACGCTTGTGGTCACTTCCTGCTTTGGGCTATACGGAAGTGCACCGAAGCGTATAGTAAAAAATTGGTAACTTTTTAAATATCCCTGCGTCGCTATAGACTACCATGACTTCCGGGCCAAAACAGATCGCCGCACCTCGACGCAGAAGCTGCACGGTAACGTCACTTCCAGCGAAAACGTCACTTCCATTGCATCGTGCCGTACCGCAGAAGTATGAAAGTCTCCATAGACTTTCATTGCCCGGTGGTGGGGTGCAGTAAAAATACCGCACCACGCTGCCCAAGTGTGAAAGGGCCCTCAGGTGTGTGATTAAAACACTACTCATGCCAAAGAGATCAGCAAGACAGCCAGGGAACTGGTATTATTTAAAAGGAAATAAATAGGGCAACCTCCATATGCCTTTCACTTCAGGTTCCCTTTAAGCGGACAGGGTCCTGTCTGTGCATCTGGCTGCCCTCTAGTGCCCGGGGGAAGAACTTCATCCTGTCTGTCATTTCCTCTCCGCTTACCTTCAGGTTCCTGTGGACGATGTGAAGGCTGTGCAGATACGCTACAGCCTCCAGAACCTGGCGGATCACATTACTGGCGTCCTTCTCGGAGTAATAGCCTTGCTCCAGGATCCAGTCAAAGACATCACCTCCCGTGGCTCTGAAAGACAGAGAGCGATATGCTGTGTCAATGGGGCATGGAGTGTGTCTGCTCGAATCACGTCTGGAGAGGCAGGACGAGCCCCCCAGCTGCAGCGCTCATCCAGGGATAGACAGCGAGAGAATCGAGCAAGTGGAGCAAGTTTCTGTAAACAGCCAGAGGAAATACGTGCATACAGACCCCTAGAAGAGTGTATCAATAGTGGGAGCTGAAGCCAGAAGCCCATCGCTCAGTGGCATAGCAATAGGGGGTGCAGAGATTATCGAAAAAGACGCAGAGAAATTTGGGAGCCCAGTAATGTTGATAGTAAAATATCTATAATTAATGTCAATATTTTACTATTCAAGGAACACTATCCATAAATCCTCTTTGTGCCCAATTAGAAGATATAGAAATACCCTGTAAAAACAACTTAACATAGCGCAATACTGCGTATAGTAAAAGCACCCAGTGATCACTCCAAATTTATTCTAAAAGCTGCATATATGGGGCCCCTGATGAGTCATTTGACGAAACGCGTAGGGCGGAGTTTGGAGTCACGTGGGACACACCAGGAAGTGTGAGGAACAGCGGGGACTAAGGCGTGCAGCGGGATCCGACCGCGGCGGTGCTCACGCAGACAGATAAGCGCTTGTTCACTTTTTTATCTGGTACGCAGCATATATGCAGCTTTTAGAATAAATTTGTTTACGGTTTTACACTATGGAGGTCCGGTCCGGTTTATTTTTAAGGATTACGCTGCCCAGGTGTTTTGGAGGGCTGATATGCAATATATACAAGAAGGGACACGGTGAGTGTGACCCACTAAGGGGGCTTAACACCCCTCAAGTATCAAGTGTTTCCTGGTGGAGGCCCCTTTACACCACCTTTGGAGTGATCACTGGGTGCTTTTACTATACGCAGTATTGCGCTATGTTAAGTTGTTTTTACAGGGTATTTCCATATCTTCCTAGTGGGCACAAAGAGGATTTATGGACTGTGATCGCTGCTCTTTTTGTGGATTAAAGTTGAAAGTGGAGAATATATGTGTTCCCCTATTTTGACTGACCAGTGAAATTAGGTTCACTTTTAAATTATTTACGGTAACTGTGTCGTGGTACGCAAGTTTTGGTACATTATCAATTACTGTGTTGTGGAGCGCAAGCCTTAACCCTTGGTTGTTCTTAAAGGAACACTATCGATTAACATATTCTTTTCAATTGAGCTAGGACTGGTTTGGGAAGAGCTGGTGTATATATTTCACTGCTTACATCTTTGTTTACTGTTATCAAAATACTTTCACACAAAACTGACGGCCAAGCTGAGCAGAGTGACGGGCCAGTAAATCATGAGGGGGGGGGGGGGGGGGGGGTCCCTCACACTACAACTGTTAACCCTGTGTGTGACTGCAGCTGCATGTCTCTCTGACTGAGCTGTTTACACGAGAGCAGAGGAAATGTTTCTTGTTTGTAATGGTGTGTGAAATCTGACACCACAGCTTCATATAACTCTGTAGTCTCACCCCATACATAGAACAGCACTTGCAGTGTAAAATTGAAGCACCCCTTCGACAATGAATTGTTCCAATACTGCTACAACCTACAGTATACACAACGAATTACAGCTTTAGCCTCTGATATTTAATGTGAAAAGTAGAACAATGTTTACACAGCTTCTTAGACATTATTTGTGCATTGTCATTTTAGAACACTTGGGTATTGATAGTGTACTTTCAAAGAGTAAAAATACAGATTAAATACAGATATTTTATATTTTACTATGGCTAAACCTAAGCCTACTTTCACACAGAACCCTCCCCCATGATGCCTAACACCCCTCCCCCACCACAAGGCCTAACCCCCCCCCCCCCCCACACACACACACACACACAAACTACCTTCCTAACGCCTAACCCTAAGGCACCGTTTACACTTAATCAGTTTTTAGTCATTTTTTTTTCTTCTCCATAGCAGTGCATTGTGAAAAAGATTTCAGTTAAATGCTTTAAAGAGGAACTCCAGTGAAAATAATGTAATAAAAAAAAGTGCTTCATTTTTACAATAATTATGTATAAATGATTTAGTCAGTGTTTGCCCATTGTAAAATCATTTAAATCCCTGATTTACATTCTGACATTTATTACATGGGGACATTTTTCCATATGCCTCCATGGCAGCATACATATGGGGTTAAGCCCCACCCCTACCAATTAACAGGACCTTAGCTATAAAAGAAAGTGACCCCTAGCGAGCAGCATTCTCATTTTTGTCCTCACCTCCGAACAGGTTCCTTAGTGTTTCAGCGCTATTTATTTTTATTTTACTCTTACCTCGCCGACATTCCTGCGGCGTTCCGGCCAGGTTCAGCCTCTCCTGGTCGCAGCCCTGTTGTCATGACTAAATGTCAAATTATTCAGGGACCTTATATCTGGGGTGATGGTGGGAGCTTGATCTAAATGATCTTTCCCCCCCTTTATGGCTGCTCTGCATGACTTAAATACGATTGCAGAGCACAGTGTGATCCTTCTCACCTTTTTTTCTTCCTGTCTGCAGTTGCACAGGTTAGTGGTGCATAGTTCAGCTTCTCCTGCTGGGTGTTTGGTGCTGCTGAGTGTTCAGTGTGATCCCTCTCACCTGTATCTCTTGCTCTGTCTGCTGACTGCTCAGGCTCCATTATGTGAGGCATAGTTCAGCCTCTCCTGCTGGGTATTCAGTGCTGCTGAGTGCTCAGTGTGATCCCTCTCACCTGTATCTCTTGCTCTGTCTGCTGACTGCTCAGGCTCCATTATGTGAGGCATAGTTCAGCCTCTCCTGCTGGGTATTCAGTGCTGCTGAGTGTTCAGTGTGATTCCACTCACCTGTCTCACAGTGAAAGACTCTGAAGCACATGGCTTAGAGTGCATTCCAGCTTGGAACGCACAGCCATCAGACCAGGAAGTGTTTGCAGTAACTGCTCTCCAATCCCTGCTCTGGACACAGCAGAGATCTCCTCACAGCTGAGCTCTCCTCACCTCCTCTCACAAGGCTGGATACACACAGGACTGTGCTGGCTGCAACACTACCTCCCTCTATGTCTGGCTTAAAGGTAAAGGCACTATTATTTGCTGTCCCTCTGATGTAATGCTTCTCAAGCTGCAGGAGGAGGTAAGTTATTCCAAGTATCTTGGTAGCACTATGTACTATATTTTATCATCTGCCATGCTCATTATAAACAGTTATATGAACAGTATTGTGTACTATGTGCAATATAAATGACATAGCATTCCTTGCATGAAAGTATTATCTGATTTCTTATTTTCTGCAACGTTTCATGTACCTCTTATCTTACTCATTTCATCTCTTGCGGTCCGTTGGACTGCATTCTGGATCACACTGTGCCAGAAACAGATAATTCTAAGGTCAATAGGTAAGAGTCATACAGGTAAGTGACCCCGCTTTTCTACAAAAAAGAGAGCACACCTTCCATAAATGGGCTGTACTTTTTTATATACAAGCCCAGGAAGAAGAGAACAATGGAGGGCAAGTTCCCACCACTGTTCTAGGACACTAGTTCTTTGTCATCATTTAAGATCCTGCTTTAGATCTTTATATCATCACTCAGGATCCTGCTCAAGGAGCAGGTAAATAACCTGCCTGGGAACTGGAGGATCAGGTCCCAGTTAAAGGCACCATAGCCCCTCAGATTGCTGGGTTTGTGGCGACAGAACCATGCCAGGGAAATCAGTAAAGTAGATCTGTTTCCACCAGATGGGAAAAGAGCCAGAGTTCCACCAGATGCACACATCCAAGATGATAAAGCAGGCTGTCCAGGAATCAGTGGACTACTATGAAGGCTCTTTGGTCCCCAAGCATCCTCCCAGCAAATCAATGAAGATACTGAATATCCTCAATCATCTATGGTTTAGCATGAATCCAATGAGAGTGAGCATACAGATATCTGGTTTCTATTTCTCCTTTATCCAAGCCATCTCTGAAGCCATTCACTGGCAAGAGGAAACCCTTCTCCAGGATAAGAAACGTCTGAAATAATTATCATTCTCCTTTCCTGTCTTGAAAGAGATCAAATAAAGATGAATGGGAAAAGGTAAGGAGAAAGTCCTTCCTGAAAAAGCAGACTTTCCAAACATCATCCTTTCTTCAAGAAAATTCTCCAGTCCTAGTGTTCACTTCCATGGTGGACATGTCAGTCATGTGTCTTGCATGCCATGTAAGGTTAAAAGTCTTGATTACTTTTTTAAGATGTCCTAGACCATAAACGTGATATAGATTTAACGATGGTGTATACGACGACTGGAGGGGCATGTAAACCAGCCCTGGCTCTATTTTCAGTTGCCACGGAAGTGGACAAGGATTCTGATTCTATCCTGGCAGCTTAGAGAACGTTCATATTGTCTCTAAGTTTATTAGGGAAGCGGCTATAGATTTTGTCCAGTCCACTTAATATGCCAGGCTTTTTGCCATGACAGTGAATTGGTCTGTTAAAAAAAAAAAAAAAAAAAAAAAAGCTAGTCTGCTGATCCCAGCTTCCAACAAAATGTGTTTAAAATTCTGTTTGATGGAAGAAATCTTTTTAGTAACAAGTTGGATCTGGCAACCAACAGTCACCAAGGCTGGTATTATACCAAAGGAGAGAAGACATTGAGGAAGGAAAGACCAGACCATAGGAATTGGCAAACCTAACATGCTAATCTCCATAAGCTCACAAAGCAGTCAGCGCAGAGTCCTATTGACAATTCTGAAGTCCAGATAGTAGCTGCAAGACTTCAGCAGTTCCATATTATCTGGACAAAAAACAATAAAGGACGAGTGGGCCACAGATACAGAGTGGTTCGGTTTTTCTTGGATGTGCAAGTTCACTCCACCACGTAGTCACTTTGTCTTTACAGAGACCTGCTCTTTTACATTCATGACTTATTGCAGAAAACGGCTGTTATGTTGGTTCCAGAAGAGGAGCGCTTTTAGGAAGTCTACTCTCCTCTCTTCATTGTAAAGAAGTCAGGTGATCTGCGTTCAGTACTGGATCTGAAATTCCTAAATCTTCATCTTTCTGAAAACATTCAAGATGGAGTTACAACAAATGACTTGGCAGATACGTTCATTATTTCAAACTTCTTTCCACCATGCAGTTGGTAACATTCTTCTCCAGTAACCATCCTCCTTCTCGACATTATCACAGCCATGACAACCTTTTTTGGTACTAGTGTGTCTGGTGGCTCAGTTGAGAAAGCAAAGTTAGGACTTTATCACTATTTAGACAATCTGTTGTTGCTAGCCTCAGATCCCAAGGCTCTACTGTGTTAGCAACAGATTCTTCTTCAAAGTCTGTCTTTGGCTGGTTAACAAACAAGGAGGAAAGCCACCTCACTCCTTCTGAGGACCTAATCTTTCCGTGAGCAAGATTCCAATCTATATCCAGTGCAGTAACCAGATGAGAAAATTGCTGCCAAAAGTTTGCGAGTGCTGATTATCATACTATATTCATTAATCAAGGTGTTGTATACACCTCCTGGGCACTTTGTCATCTACAATCCAGATGGTCAAATGGGTTCACTGGCACATCTGCCCATTCCAACTAGGGTTTCTCCATCAATGAAACCACCAGAGTTATTCTCAGACCATCCTTCTCACTCCCACGATGAGACTGTCTGCGGTGGTGGCTAAACACAAGCTCAACAACTATTAACCAATCGTTCACCCATAACTCGTAAACATGCAGGCATGGTTTGACATGTTTACAGGTCGTATTAGCTTAGGTAAAATAGTCAAAACAAAGCTGATTGATCCCTGCAAATATACTCAAACACAGGGTGGCTTATATGGTGCTTCAGACCTTCAGCCATCACTGGGATGAGACGTCAGTCTTTGATATCAGGTAGCAGAGGGACACAAGGAGTCTGTTCCTCATGTTAGAGGTCAGCAATATTATCTCCAGTGCAGAGAGCAATCTCTGCAGCATCATGGCAGTTTATCTCATAGGGCCTCAGAACTCTGCGGCAAATTTTCTCAATCAAGGGGACTGAGGCAATAGCTTGTGGCCGCTCAATAAAATATATCCAGAGTGATCTGTGACCATTGGGTAGGTGGACCTGATGGCAACCTACATCAACTAAATGCCAGCTCGAGGAGATTCGCCCCCACATTCAAGGGCTCAGGGTGCTCTGACAACACCTGAAATTTCTGAATAGTCTCTGTTTTTTTCCTCCAACTCCACTTATCTTCAAAATTCTGAGACTCCTCCTAGAACAAGTGGTACTCCTGAAGGTGGGTCCATTTTGGCCATGCCAGCCATGAGTCCCTCTAATTTGGAGCCTGAAGTTGGAACCTCCTATTCCTCTTCCAGTCAGACCAAACCCCCTGTCCCAGGACTCAATTTATCATCTGTCTCCTCAATCCCTTGATTTAATGGCTTAAGGATTGTGGGAGGAAGCTTAGAGACCTGGTAAACTCAGAATCATTGATAAACACACTGCTAAAAGCAGGGAAAACTACCACAAACTGGAAAATATTTTTTCTCAATTGCTCTGGTAAATAATTTAGACCCAATGGGTCCACCAGCACAACATATTCTTAGCTTCCTCCAGATTGGCCTATAAAAACAACTGGCTTGCACTCTCAAAGTGCAGATTTCTGCCATCTCTGCTTTGACGGATCACTGCTGGGTCTCTCACACTCTAATAGTTCAATTTATGAAGGCTGCCACCAAGAACAAGCATCCTAATTGCAACCTTTTCCAAAGTGGGAACTGCGCAGGTTCTCAGTTACCTAGCAAAACCTCTTTTTGACCCAGTGGAAGACTGCAGGAGATGAGACTTAACAACCTTAAGAACTATGCCTCTAGTCGCTATCTCTTTGGACAGAAGAGTTTCCGAGCTCCAGGATCTAGGGGCTCATTCTTGACATCCTACTTAGTAGTTTTGAGACCACTACAGCACTTCACTTCCGGGCTTCCCTTTAATCAGGATCGGACAGTGCCATCTTTTATGGATACAAATTCCTCTGATCTGCATGTTCTAGATGTTGCAAGAACACTTAGAGCCTATGTGAATGTAACAATGGAGCTTCAGGAAATCAGAACAGCTCTTCATAATTCCATCAGGTCTGAGAAAGAGCCAGCTAACATCAAACTCAAAAGATCTCTTCATGGCTCAAATGAATCAAGAAAGTCTTTTATTAAGGCTAGCCTATTATCAGGGTTTGTGACCTTGTCCCTCTGGGTGGCATCACAGTGCACTCTTCTCAGCTGTCCCCTGTGCCACTTTCGCTATCCGGGCAAAGATTCACCAGGCTGCCAACTGGTCCTCTGTCCATACTTTCATTGCCTATTTCAGAGTCAATCCAGCAGCCTCCGCTTCAGTTTAATTTAGAAAGAAAGTTATTTCTGAATCTGTTAAAGCCTTAATTTAAATTTTTGGTCAGCAAGTCTTGTCCCACCCTTACTTTTTTTCTGCTAGTTAAATCCCATATGTATGCTGCCATGGAGGCATATGGAAAACGGAAAATTGTATACTCACCTAACGGTAATTTTCCTTTCCATGTGCATCCATGGCAGCATAGGGATTTCCCTCCCTTTCCTTTTGTTGACTTTTTGCTGTTCTCCGGTTCGGCTAGTCAATGAGAATGCTGCTCGCTAGGGGTCACTTTCTTTTATAGCTAAGGTCCTGTTAATTGGTAGGGGTGGGGCTTAACCCCATATGTATGCTGCCATGGATGCACATGGAAAGGAAAATTACCGTTAGGTGAGTATACAATTTTCCGTTTTACAGTTGGCAGGTGATGTAGCTGCTGCATGCTTTTTTGGCAGTCGGAAACAGCTGTAAACAGCTATTTCCCACAATGCAGCAAGGTTCCCAGACAGCCAAGAGTATGTACTTTTCTTGTTTCTTGTGGGAGAGGTTTCACAATATCAGCCATACAGCGCCCCCTGATGGTCTGTTTGTGAAAAGGAATAGATTTCTCATGTAAAAGGGGGTATCAGCTACTGATTCGAATAAAGTTCAATTCTTGGTCGGAGTTTCTCTTTAAAGAGAACCTGAACTGAAAATAAAAAGTCAAAATAACCATACACAGGTCATACTTACCTCCCATGGAGTCTGGTTATCAATCTCTTTCTCCTCTCCTGCGTCCCATTTGTCCACTGTAATCAATGGAATTCTCTGTCCTCCATTTTGAAAATGGCCATTACCCCCAAACAGCTTGCTGGTCAGCACACTGTTAAACTGTAATATCACCCACTTGAGCCATGGGGAAACATTGACATTACATTACACATTCAGTTGTAACTGACAGCAGCTGATATATAACTGACAGCAATTGGTATATTTCAGTTCTGACAAAATCTTGTCAGAACTGGAAGGGATCACTGTAAGAAGAAAATGGGAACTGAGAGGAACTGATGGCAAGGTACTTAAGTAATATTCATTTGCAGCTACATCATGTGTTTATTTTAAATAATTTTACTCAGTTCAGGTTCCCTTTAAGTGTGAAAGGTGCCATAGGAAAACATGGGACTTACTTTGGAAATCAGTTGACCTTTCAGTTATAACTGAGAGCATTAAAGAAAATCTGTAATGAAAAAACGTCCCCTGGGGGGTACTCACCTCGGGTGGGGGAAGCTTCCGGATCCTATTGAGGCTTCCACCGTCCTTCTCGGTCCCACAGCGGTGGAGAAAATGCTCCCGGAGCGGCGGCGAGGTAAATAGATACCTCTTGGCTCCAGAGCAGGCGCAGTATTCGCTCTCTGCACGGAGATAGGCAAAAATAGCCGATCTCCGTCGGGCCGCTCTACTGCACTGGCACAAGTCTCCTGCGCAGTAGAGAGGACCCAACGGAGATCAGCTATTTTCACCTATCTCCGTGGGAGAAGCCGCAACAGCGCTCCCGCTGGAGCCAGAAAAGGTAAATATTGCACAGCCCAACAATTGTCGCCTGTGCGTTCCGTGGGCTGCAGCGAGACTGCCGCGGGACACAGGAGGACGGGGGAAGCCTGTATATGGTCCAGAGGCTTCCCCCTACTGAGGTGAGTACCCCCCAGGGGAACTTTTTTTTAGTACAGGTTTTCTTTAAGTGTAAACGGGGCCTAACTCTAACTCTCCAAATTACGGGTCAATGCCAACATTTCTATAGGTGCCTATGGTGGCGCCCAGACTTCTGGCGCTAGCGGCACTCACATTGCCTGTTTCGTGCGAGGGGGGAAAGGGTGGAAAATTATAATTACACCTCTGCTTGTACAGATACAATTACTTATCTCATACATTTATTTGCACTTCTGATTTGCTTTAAAGTGGACCTGAACTCTTGCACAGGACAGGAGGAGAACATGGAGAAATGCACCCTGTATGTATTAAAGGGGCCCATACACCTAACGATTTTCCCGCCAAAATACGGCCGTTTCGATCACAGGGATCGAAACGGCCGTGAAATCGCCATCCGAAATCCATCGTTCCCGTCGACTCCCGTCGATCCATCCGTGCGGAAGATTTTTCTCGGTCGCCGGCGGGTCGGGAGTGCGTCGATAGCGGCGTTCGAATGCCCGACGACCGACACAATACAGCGGAGCGGGTATACATTACCTGCTCCAGCCGGCGCGAGTCCCCTGGTCTTCTTCTCCGCTTCGGGCTCCAGACCGTTTCTTCTCCGCTTCGGGCTCCAGAGCTACACAGAACTTCCTGTCCCGGCAGGAAGTTTAAACAGTAGAGCGCCCTCTACTGTTTAAAGTTCCCCTGGACAGGAAGTTCAGTAGCCGGAGCGGAGAAGGAGACCAGGGGACTCGCGCCAGCTGGAGCAGGTAATGTATGGGGGGGGGGGGGGGTTTGGGGCGGCAGCAGCGGCAGCTCCACAGATTGTGATCGGTTTCAGGCTGAAATCGATTCACAATCTGTTTGCAGTAAAGGTAGCCATACGATCCCTCTCTGATCAGATTCGATCAGAGAGGGATCTATCTGTTGGTCGAATCTGATGGCAAATCGACCAGTGTATGGCCACCTTTAGAGAGTTTAGCCTGTCTAAAGCCACATCTACACGATACGATTCTTTGTGCGATTCAAATACGATTCTATTTACGATTCGATTAAATCCAACATGTCCGATCCAGATTCAATTTGATTCTATTCGATTTGCCATTGTTTTGCAACGGCAAATCAAATCGAATCGGGATCGGATATGTCGGATGTAATTGAATCGCACAAAGAATCGTATCGTGTAGATTGAGCTTTGTTCCTCCTCATCTGTGACTAATCACCTCTGTAATTTGATCTCTCAGCTGTGTCAGCTGATTGCTAATTTGTAAACACAGGATGTTAACCCTACGCCTGCCTTCCTGAAAGCAGGTTGTAGACACTGCAGATTTGTTGCAGGATTTCTGTAAGCTGTAACAAAGAAATGTTTTTTTCTTTAAAGGTTATTATGCTGTTGCTTATCTTTTAGAGCAGACAGGAAGTTCTGAGTTCAGGTC